>NC_034192.2:13476034-13776034 GCF_002021735.2 Oncorhynchus kisutch
TATTGTAAAATGTTAATATTCCAATTAAGTCTGTAAAGAATTTCAAAAACCTCAATGTTTTTTTAATCAATCTTCAATGTCAGTGAGGCTCACGACAGATGTGCTTAGTTTAAATTTAGACCCATCCGCCACAATTGAATGTCTCAGAGCTTTGTGCTTGTGCAGTCACATTTCACTGGCTTGATGAGGAGTGTTGTTGATGCCGAATCGCTATGCGGGATACTAGCGTCTGCAGTATTCTGTTTTGACAACCAGGCTAATTTCTGCTTTGGGTCATCAATATTTCTGACACTGCCGTGCTGGTGTAAATATAGCATGGTTCTTTGTTCTGCTTAGAAAGCGACATGTCTGATGACATAGACAGGAATCATTTTGATTTGTCTGTTAGTTTGATCTGTGTAGGCAGTAGGTTGTTCTGTATTTGTTTCCCTCCGCACACACACGCACGCACGCACACACACACACACACACAACGTTCTCCCTATGGTGCAATATCCTTGGACATGTGTACCGTAGACGGCAACTTAAGCTCATCTACCCACTCACTCGAGGCACGGATGCATATATCAAGTTGGATTGAAATCATTCGACTCGTATTCATGTCGTTTCTGAGACATTCTGCAAAAAATATATAGACTCCCTAGTGACAAGAACTATTATAAAACCGAGATAACTGTGCAAACTTTTAATAAATTATAATATCTTTGTAATATATTTCACACTTAGAGAGTCAGTGCTTTTGGCTATCAAAAGATGTCTGTGTTTCTCTGTGGATTTAAGCCCTTGTTGTTCCGAGCTGTTCAGAGAGTGGACTTGCTCTCTAATTGACTGCACTTATTAGTAGCATCCATTTTGATTCTGAACAAGGCTTCATGACCCTCTCTTTGCTTCTTCTTCCTCTTCTTCTTCTTCTTTGAGATTGTGTCAGTGGATCGTATCCAACTTTTAGGTGCCACCAACTACTGTACTGGAGCCTGAGGCCAGTCACGGCCTACCTACAATAACATCTGGTAATAAAAAAATTGTGAAAAAGGAAAATTACCCTGCCAGCTATTAGCCCTCACAACAAAACACCACCCGTTCAACTATTCAACCATATCTAATCCTACTCCAGGCCAACTGTCTGGGAGGACAGAACACTACCACTTGCGTCAGGCAAGAAACTATTGCTATTGAAGGGTATGTATGGTTTGGACACAACAGAAAAACTCTGGGGGAGTGGAGTTGTGTGTAAAGTCTGATATGATGAACGCATATAAAATTGAAATGATCGATAAAGCCATAGAAGGAAGGATATTTTTTTTGCTTTGAACATAGGGAGTCAGATGATTAAATGAGGAGCTGTCTGTGAAGGTGAAGGTGATTGACTCTGCAAAGCGTTTGGCATTGATGAACTGCTTAATGAGGTTTTAAAATACCCTAAATTAATTGACTGATTAATTGATATAGTGTACTGCCATTCATTTGGCATAAGTCTATAGTGAATCCCATTCCCAAATCTTTAAAAAAAATGACCCGAGTGTGCCACTGAACTATAGAGGCATAAGATTATTAAATGCAGTTTATATTCGTCCATCCTCAACAATAGGCTGAAGATGAAAACATTCTGGTGGAAGAACAAAATTGTTTTTTTTTGTAAATCCAGAGCTTGTATAGATCATATCTTCTCAGTCTGTACAATAATCAGAAATAGATTACAGGGGGAAAAAGCTTTCGATTTTGTAAATAGGGATCTTTTAGCCTTTTGCAAATAGGGATCTTTTAGCCTACAGTTTGTTAAAGATAGGGGTTGATGGGAAATGTTATCATGCAATCCAGTCTCTTTACAAAGTACCAACTGCTTGTGTGTGTGTTAATGAATATGGTACAGATTGGTTTCCCACACCCTCGGGTGTAAAACAAGGAGATGTCTTGTCACCGACTTTGTTTGCTATGTTTAGAAATTATTTGGCAAAATAAATTAAACAGTTAAATATTGGAGTAAGATATGATGATGAAATGCTAAGTATCCTTTTAAATGCTGATGTTATTTTGGCAGAAACTGAACAAGACCTGCAGAACATAATGTGCAGTCAATTGGTGTAAAATATGCATTTTAGAAGCAATTATAAATAGAAATGATCAATATTTGATGAACATATTACCAGGTCAGTATTGTGGTGAAATGGAAGAGGTAAAACTATGTAACTATTGTAACCTCGAAGAAATGAAACACATTTTATTCTCTATTGACCTTTCTACCACATTGATCTTATTCCAGAAAGCACACCAGATATACCCTGGCATTATGTGGCTGAGCGATGAGGAGAAAGACCACCAGATATACCCTGGCATTATGTGGCTGAGCGATGAGGAGACAGACCGCCAGATATACCCTGGCATTATGTGGCTGAGCGATGAGGAGACAGACCACCAGATATACCCTGGCATTATGTGGCTGAGCGATGAGGAGACAGACCGCCAGATATACCCTGGCATTATGTGGCTGAGCGATGAGGAGACAGACCACCAGATATACCCTGGCATTATGTGGCTGAGCGATGAGGAGACAGACCGCCAGATATACCCTGGCATTATGTGGCTGAGCGATGAGGAGACAGACCACCAGATATACCCTGGCATTATGTGGCTGAGCGATGAGGAGACAGACCACCAGATATACCCTGGCATTATGTGGCTGAGCGATGAGGCGACAGACCACCAGATGTACCCTGCCATTATGTGGCTGAGCGATGAGGAGACAGACCGCCAGATATACCCTGGCATTATGTGGCTGAGCGATGAGGAGACAGACCACCAGATATACCCTGGCATTATGTGGCTGAGCGATGAGGAGACAGAACACCAGATATACCCTGGCATTATGTGGCTGAGCGATGAGGAGACAGACCACCAGATATACCCTGCCATTATGTGGCTGAACGATGAGGAGACAGACCACCAGATATACCCTGCCATTATGTGGCTGAGCGATGAGGAGACAGAACACCAGATATACCCTGGCATTATGTGGCTGAGCGATGAGGAGACAGACCACCAGATATACCCTGGCATTATGTGGCTGAGCGATGAGGAGACAGACCACCAGATATACCCTGGCATTATGTGGCTGAGCGATGAGGAGAAAGACCGCCAGATATACCCTGGCATTATGTGGCTGAGCGATGAGGAGACAGACCGCCAGATATACCCTGGCATTATGTGGCTGAGCGATGAGGAGACAGACCGCCAGATATACCCTGGCATTATGTGGCTGAGCGATGAGGAGACAGACCACCAGATATACCCTGGCATTATGTGGCTGAGAGATGAGGAGACAGAACACCAGATATACCCTGGCATTATGTGGCTGAGCGATGAGGAGAAACTGAAATAGTTTTTTTGTCCATTGTATATTTCTGTTTGTGGAATATTTAGATTAAGCCTGGAATAAAAGTAAAATGGCTATCTATAATTAAATTAGAATAATGTTTCTTATTGTCCTGTTGTCCTGTTGGAAAGTGAAAGTGAACCTTCAACCCAGTCTAAGGTCTCGAGTGCTCTGGAGCAAGTTTTCATCAAGGATCTCTCTGTACTTTACCCTGTTCATCTTTCCCTTGATCCTGACTAGGCTCCCAGTCCCTGCAGCTAAAAAAAATACCCACAGCCTGATGCTGCCACCACCATGCTTCACCGTAGGGGATGGTGCCAGGTTTCCTCCAGATGTGACGCTTGGCATTCAGGGCAAAGAGTTCAATCTTGGTTTCATCAGACCAGAGAATCTTGTTTTCTCATGGTCTGAGAGTCTTTTATGTGCCTTTTGGTAACCTCCAAACGGGCTGTCAAGTTGAAGAAACATCTCAAGGATGGTCAATGGAAACAAGATGCACCTGAGCTCAATTTTGAGTCTCCTAGCAAAGGGTCTGAACACTTATTTATCTAAGGTATTTATTTATTTCCTTTTTTAATAAATTTGTAACAGTGTAACAGTATCAGCACTAAGCACAGTGTTAATTTATGGCTCTATTCAATCTGTAAAGCGTCAGATTCAGAGATAAAAATGTAAAGGTAATTTCCGATTGAGTCGACATGTGCTGCGTTTACCGTGAATGCAGTCACCGCCAAAGCGGGTACATTGTCTGTAAATGTCAATCACGCTGTAAAGCTGAACTTCCGCGATGCAGATTGAACAGAGCCCTTATAACACTCAAAAGTGTTGACCCATATAGACGCTGGCAAAATAACACTGTCATTGTTGATTTAACCCTGGCTATTGTGCTGTGTATAAAGCGATAGAGAGCTCCAACAAAGGCCAGTGAAGTCAGTGAAAATAGTAATTTCTTATTTGATTTTAATGATGGTGGTGCTGGGCCTCCTGAGGCGTGCAGTGGTCTAAGGCACTGCATTGCAGTACTAGCTGTGCCACTAGAGATTCTGGGTCCGAGTCCAGGCTCTGTCTCAGCCGGCTGCGACCCGGGAGACCCATGTGGCGGTGCACAATTGGCCCAGCGTCCTCCGGGGTTAGGGGAGGGTTTGGCTGGCAGGGATGTCCCTATGGGAGTTGCAGCGATGAGATAAGACTGTAACTACCAATTATGGAGAAAAAGATGATGATAGATCGTGGAATATAGGGAAGGAACTGTGCCTGGGAAAAGAGAGAGGTAGTGAGATACCGGAGGTCCGAGACAAGCGTCAAAAATTACAAAGCAGTTTACTTCGAAACAGTGTGCCGTTGCTTGTATCACTTTATCAGAAGCAATGACGTCCGAAGCGTTGTATTGTCGAACAAACACCTAATTGGTTTGGTATCGGTTTTGGTAGAAGACAAAAGGCTACCCTGCGCACGCTATGGCGTGTGTGATGTCATCTATAATAATCTGTCTGTTTTAAATTCTTTTGACCAGCAGGTGCAGGTGTACACTGTGTTGATCAAAGCCTCGAGTAATGAACCTATTTTCGACACAATTGGCTGGAAATGCTCAATGCTTCAGGAAGCTTTGTTTCCCAATCACTAGAGAGAGGGAGACGAGCCACTAATGGACTGAGGCTTCAGAGAGAGAGGATGATCCTCGTTATCATTAACGTTCTCTTGGACACATACATGACAGGACATATCAGAGGGCTGTTTCCCTCGACTGGATTGAGAGAGTCTTACAAATCGAGAGTTTGGGACTAAAAAGCCAAAAGATGATTATGAGATTTTTGACTTTAAAGTTCCAAACCCTCATTGGTTTGAATGGTGTCAGTAATTTGTATCATGTAATTCTTTTGAACTGAACAACATGAATTGGTGTATTTAGAGTACTGTATAGGTAGAGAACATTGAACAGAACATGGCTATGTCAATAACAACATTTTGACAAAAATGCTGATTTTTGCAGAAGCCAGGTTGGGTTGTTGATGCTGGGTTATTGAGCTATGATCCACCGTTTCAGAGCAGAAGACTGGAGGCGTGGCTTGGTAGGGGCCTGGCTTTCAGATATGTATTTTTGGCCACCCGTGAGAGTGAATGTCATTCCGGTTCATCTGTTCTGTTGTATTGTCAACACATGTTGATCACTGATAATTTTATAGCTTTAATGAGGCATACACAAGAGTATGAGTTTTCAAGTGCCTATGAATATCCCATTGCTGGGGTAGTAGTGAAATAACAATGGCATTTACTCTCACAGTTTACTCTCACAAGCCAAAAATAACTACCTGAAAGTCCTGCCCCCAATAGGCAATGCTTTTTGATTACCAAAACATGGTTTCATTTTACCATCGGTTGGGTTTTTATTGACTTTCTTGCTGAGTCTATGTTTATGTAATCCATAAATTATGTTCAGGAGGTGTGGTCTATTGGGTGTGTGGCTGTTAGTTTGTTGTTTTCGGCCACCCGTGAGATTAAATGTCATCCCTGTTCATCATGTTAAATTTGTACACTGCAGATGTGTATAGGTTAACTTTGAGAGGCAATTTGTGGCGCCATGCATGTCCCTGTAGTGAGAGCGCTGTTAACTCTCCTTCCTCATTTCAATTGCAAGCAATCCAATGCAATCATCATAAATCTAAAAATACAGCACGTTTTTGCAGGGATCTTAAATTTGAAGGATTTGTCGTTTCCGGGATGAGAGGAGACAGCTGGAGAGAAAGGGAGGAAGAAATCAGCTGAAAGGATAATGAACATAAAACACTTCTTTTTTATTTTATTTTGCTTGGGCAATTGTTATTTTAGTTTGCAAGGAACAGTGTAATGAACTGAAAGGATATGCGATTTACAATCTTACAGTGTATCACAACTGCATAGAATCCATATATTCAGTCCCGATCGCACAAGGAGGGCTGGGCCTATTATGGATAATAGAGTATAGGAATTTGTATGTGACAATGAGACCTGACTGAACACAGCCTCAATAGGCACCAGAGGGACTGGATGTTCCAGCTTCCTGGTCAGTTTAATTAGCATAAAAGCTGAACCAGGAAGAAGCGTTTACTAGCATCAAAACAACAACCAGCAACAACTAGCATCAAAACAACCAAGGCAGCGGAATGATGTGGTGAACAATGTCCTTTGTTTATATATTCTATAGACGGATAGTAATGGTGTGGAATGTCGATGACATGAAACGAGAACAAAGGATTCCACAGAGAAGCTTTAGGAAAAAGTGAAAAGAAATCTATGAAAATGAAATTAGGAATCTATTTTTGTCAACAAAGGGCCGATTGAAAATGTTTTCAGTAAATTCATCTAAAGGCATCCCTTTAAATATGGTGTACCTTTAATTAGAAATGTCTTGACAGACTCACTAGAATACTGTATATGGAGAGAACGGTTCAGAATATTAGGGATCAATGAAAACAAGCCACTTCACAATATATCAGGTCAATTCACACATATTCTCCTTTCCAGCACCAATTGGTAGATTTAAAAAATACTGTGATCTTAGGAAAGTTATTATGAATAACACAAAAAATATAGGTTTGGAGAGCCTTTACGCACAACATATATTGGTGAATCAAAAATAGTTGTTTGATTCATCCTGAAAGCTGCCATTTTAAATAGTTTAATCCATGAAATATTGGAAGGTGATAAAAGTGTACAGTAGGGGTTGAACAGTCCTATAAATCTACCCTAATAATCCTTACTAATCATGGAACTGTGATGACAGTCATCGTGAACCGTGCTCCAGGCTCCAGTTTTAAAGTACTAAGTGTGGTCTGCGTTCTACAATGATTCAAATTATTGCACAACTTGCAATACCTTAGCATTATACGATCCACTATTACTAGCAGGATCAACCGCGTGAACGTGACACAGGAAAGAAATGTAAACTACTAATGGAATGGAATGATGCAACACGTAAGGAAACAAACACTTCAATTAGTGGCAGTTCTAAATGTATGTGGGTATAACTGACGCCGGCTAGCGATAATGGCTAATATTTAATACCATACAAGTTGTACAAAAATACAGTGAAAAGTCTGGGCATAGAGTTGAAACATTCTACAAATCATAAATCAGCTCGGTAGTTTTGGCGCTGTGCTTTCAGTACCACAGCACAGTCCAAATGTCATCCCAAGTTATGTCAGCGTTTCATATACTTCACTGTGGAGAAGGTGGTATGTTGATATACGTCAATTTTATGCCATACGACTGTTTTCACATTTGTCTCCAGCGATCGATCATGAGTTAAAATAGATTTACAGTGCCTTCAAGAAAATATTCATACCCCTTGATTTATTCCACGTTTTGTTGTGTTACAACCTGAATTGAAAATGTATTAAATTGGGGGGTAACCCTTTTACACACAATACCCCATAAAAACATGTTTTTAGAAATCTTTGCATATATGTACTGAAAATGAAATATCACATTTACATAAATATTCCCACCCCTGAGTCAATACTTTGTAGATGCGCTTTTGGCAGCAATTACAGCTTTGAGTCGTCTTGGGTACTGCATGTCTGCATCAGCTTTGCACATCTGGATTTCAGGATTTTCTCCCATTCTTCCTTGCAGATTTTCTCAAGCTCTGTCAAGTTGGATTGGGAGTGGAAGTAAACAGCAATCTTCAAGTTTTTAATGGGATTCAAGTCTGGGCTTTGGCTGGGCCACTCAAGGACTTTTACATTCTTGTTCTGAATCCATTCCAGCATTGCTTTGGCTGAAGGCTTTGGACCATTGTCCTGTTGGATTGTAAATCTTCACCCCCAGTCTAAGGTCATTTTACTCTGAAGCAGGTTCTCATCAAGGATTTGCCTGTATTTATCTCCAGCCATTGTTACATCTATCCTTACCAGTCTCCCTGTCACACACCACCATGCTTCACTGTAGGGAGGGTGTTAAACAAGTGATGATCTGTGCCTGGTTTTCTCCAGACATAAGACTTTGCATTCAGACCCAAGAGTTACATTTTTGTCTCATCAGTCCACAGAATCTTTTGCTTTCCTTTTTGCGAGCTCTAGGTGTGTTGCCATGTGCGTTTTTCTCAGGAGTGGCTTCCATAAAGTTGAAGTGACATCCCAAGGATGATCAGAGGAAATTGGATGAACCTGAGCTCAATTTAAACTTGGAGTGTCATAGCAAAGGGGTGTGAATAAGTATGTAAATGAAACATTTCTGTATTTAATGTTCTATAAATTTGCAAGACAATCTAAGATCCTGTTTTCACTTTCTCATTATGGGCTATTGTGTGATAGCAAAGGGGTGTGAATACTTATGTACATGTCATATTTCCGTATTTCATTCTATAAACATGTTTTCACTTTGTCATTATGGGGTATTGTGTGATAGCAAAGGGGTGTTAAAACTTAAATTTTCAATACATTTGTAAACATTGCATTATGGGGTATTGTAATTTCAATTAAGGCTGATGGGCGAGATTTTTAAAAAAATACGTATGGAATAATAAGTGTGGAATAAGTCAAGCAGCATGCACACATTTTGAAGGCACTATATGGTATACCGAGAAAAATATAATAAAAAGGTACTTTTTTTGTCAACTCTGTAAAACATTAACTCCATCAGAGGGCTGAAAGATGTGATGGAATGGTTATGTTTTTATTGGGGATTTTCAAAATAATACATATTTTACAAAATGTTTATACTGAACTTTTATTTTTAGAGGCAAAAATATATCTGTTTTGAGTATCTGTTGTCAACTCCGTCACTGATGGCTAACCTAATTAAAGAAATATATATTTTAAAATCACAATTCTGCAACATATGCTTAACCAGTTGAAATGTTTGCTGCGCTAGACCCAGTTTGCTTTATAAATGTTGTTTCGTGTTCTAAATCTAGAAAAACATGCTAAAATGCTGAAGAAATTAGCCTTGGAATTCCCCCCATAGAGAATGGAAGCATTCTAAGCACATGCTGGGCACATACTCTATTTTTGATAGAAGAACATATAGAAAAGAATAAAACATATGACTAGAAATGTATAATGAATGATGTACAGTGCCTTCAGAAAGTTTTCACACTTCTTCCACATTTTGTTGTGTTACAGCCTGAATTTAAAATGTATTACATTTTGATTGTTGGTCACTGGCCTACACACAATACCCCATAATGGTATATCTTTAAAGAGTAACTTAAATAATCCCACAGACATTGAATATCCCGTTGAGCATGGTGAAGTTATTAATTACACTTTGGATGGTGTATCAATACACCCAGTCACTACAAAGATACATACTTCCTGCCTAACTCTGGAAGGTAACTGAGAGAGAAGAAACTACTCAGGTGAATTCACCTTGAGGCCAATTGTGACTTTAAAACAGTTGTAGAATTTTATGGCTATGATAGGAGAAAACTGAGGATGGATCAACAACCTTGTAGTTCCTCCACAATCTTAATCTAATTGACAAATTGAAAAGGAGGAAGCCTGTACAGAATACAAATACTCCTAAACATATATTTGGTTTGCAACAAGGCAGTGATGTAATTCACTTTTTGTCCTGAATACAAAGTGTTTAGGGAAAATCCAGTACAACACATTACTGACTACCACTCTCCATTTTATCAAGCATAGTGGTGGTTGCATCATGTTATGGGTATGCTTGTAATCGTTAAGGACTGGGGAGTTTTTTAGGATAAAAAAGAAACGGAATGGAGCTAAGCACAGGCAAAATCTTAGAGGAAAACATGGTAAAGTCTGCTTCCCACCAGACACTGGGAGAGGATTTCACCTTTCAGCAGGACAATAACCTTATAGCAATCTACACTGGAGATTCTTACCAAGAAGACAGGGAATGTTTCTGAGTGGCTGAGTTACAATTTTGACTTAAATCTGCATCTATGGCAAGACCTGAAAATGGTTGTCTAGCAATGATCAACAACCAATTTGACAGAGCTTGAAAAATTCTGAAAATAATGATGGGCAAATGTTGCACAATCCAGGTGTGGAAAGCTCTTAGAGACTTACCCAGAAAGACTCACAGCTGTAATCGCTGCCAAAGGTTATTCTAACATGTATTAAACTCAGGGGGTGGAATAATTATCTAATCAAGATACTGAATTTAGTTTTTTTAACAAATGTTAGAATATTTCTTTCACTTTGACTACTATACAGAGTATTCTGTTTAGATTGTTCACAAAACATGACAATGAAATAAATGTTTATCCCACTTTGTAACACAACATTTTTTTTTAAAGTCAAAAGGTGGAATACTTTTTGAAGGCACTGTATCCATGTTGCTGTCCTTTTGAGGGTTGCCATTTGACATGTACAGAATTTCCACAACACACAATTGTGCGGTAAATATAGCTATTTGTGAATGTTAGAGAAATCATACTGCTTGAGCAGTATAATCATGGATCTCGAACATGTAATTTATTTTTAACATGTTATTTCTTCATGCTACTCTGAGTCCACGCGGGAAATACTATAGGTCTCCTTCCGCATGCCGATATATAATTGTTATAATGCCATATTGAAGATATTTCTTGAGGATACTTCTTGAAGCCAATTTGTTAACATGCAGAGAATGACCTCTCGTAGCGCATTAGACGTACTGTAAATTAAATGAAACCCCTGGATTCAATCAGTACTCAGAGACACAGTAAGGACGTCATCAAACAGAACATGTTTACTCCCATACCAGTAACGATGACCTAATAACGACCTTTGGTGAGACCTCAGTTAAAGGAAAGCACATTGTGTTTGATGTGGACGTGGCTTTTGACTGTCTCTGCTCCTACATTGAACAGGCCTCGAGAGCCTTCCTTCCTCTCTCCACCCCATCTACCAAAATGAATCTCTACTCTGTCATCATTGCATCACCAGAACGAGGCCACCTCTCGGGGAAAGCGGAACACACAGAGAGATGAGTTCCATCAAGGCCAGACATCTCATCTCGCCTACAGAACAAAACAGAAAATAGCAATTGTGCTGTATTCTTAGAGCAGGTTCTAATCTAGAAACACGACCATGGACAGCCAGGTTTCAAGAACGTTCAGAAAACACGGCCCTCTAATCATGATCGTGTTGCAGCTGACACACGCTCTGAACTCGTTCACTCTTTCTCCTCCGTCATTGCAAGCACATGCATGTGGAGGACAGCTCATTAGGTTCGCTTGCCATTGATCTGTTCATAACAGCTGCATGCGGGCATGGCTCTGCTCACTGAGGAAGCAGCACAGAGACGGGAGAGGAGTGTCGTCGATCCATCAATGATCAGGAAACCAATTATCCATTTGGCAATGAGAGGATGGGATGGCCAATTAGTACGAAAACCGCCTCACGGTGTCGTATTCTTCCTCCAATAATTTTGGGTGAGATGTTCTCATCAACGGAAAGATGTGTAGGACACATTTCATTTTTTGGGGGGGTTTGTCAATAACGTCTCATAATGTTTACGTCATAGTGTGTATTCGAACAGGTACTATGCTTCATTGTCTTCCTACAGGTGGCGTCACTCCGACACAACGCTCGTCCCTCAACTGGCAGTGCAGACGGAGGCACAGAGTGGTCGTTCTACCTGACATGAGACAATGCTATATGATACCTATAGGACGCTCTGACCTAAGTGGAATTTATTTTACTTTCTGCAATGTCACTTTTTGTTATTTAAATGTCAAAGACACCCAAGTGTGCACGTGTGGTACCTTTACTGGCAGGGACAGGTTGGTAATAAGTGAAACATGCAAATGTGATAACAGTCCTCATCTATGGATCAACGCTCTATTAGCCTAACAGCCGAGCTCCAATCAATTTGGCTCCGTAAGAAGAAAGCGACTGATGATTGCAGATCACCGTGTGTGTGTGTGTGTGTGTGTGTGTGTGTGAGTGAGAGAGAGAGAGAGAGAGAGAGAGAGAGAGAGAACAGAGAGAGAGAACAGAGAGAGAGAACAGAGAGAGAGAGAGAACAGAGAGGACAGAGAGGAGGGGGGAGAGAGGAGAGAGAGGAGAGAGAGAAAGAGGAAGAGAGAGAGAACAGAGAGAGAGAACAGAGAGAGAGAACAGAGAGAGAGAACAGAGAGAGAGAGAGAGAACAGAGAACAGAGAACAGAGAGAGAGAACAGAGAGAGAACAGAGAGAGAGAACAGAGAGGACAGAGAGGAGAGAGGAGGGGGGAGAGAGGAGAGAGAGGAGAAAGAGGAGAGAAAGAGAGAGAGTATGTGTGTGTCAGTGTCTTTGTGTGTCTGCATGTGGGGGTAGGGCAGACAGCGTCTCTTTATCTGAGCGGGAGGTAGGAGAAAGGAAAATGGGAGAGATGGTTGTTTAGATGGAAATGGAGATAGGGAGAGGCAAGGCAGAACTGAAAGATACAGACAAATGGCATTTGACCACTTTCCCATTGACAAGCCATGGCAAATCCACCATGACATCCTGTCTCTACTTTTCAGGAAATACATTGAAATGCATGCCAGGAATGGAGGTTGTCTGGACTAAAGCTACGTCATTTGATATTATTATCATATATTCCAAGTCAAGGTTTGTGAACTGGGTTGGTTATCTACAAACAATAAAACTGACTTTGGATTTCTGTGATGCAAATGATTGATTTTTCATATAGGCTAAATGTAGAAGGCAAAGAGATTGCGATTGGTTTTCTAATGTGACAAAGAAGAAAAGTCCTAGTTTTGTGTCACGGTAATTTGTTAAATGTCAACTTGGCTGTTCTTGTGATTGCTGGCTACTCAGATAACCTCTACGAGAAATAATCACATTTAATACATTGAAGGTGCCATAGCTGCACTGGGATTATAAATAAATGGTGACATTTCACTGTTTATTGGAAATGTTGCCTGTAGCTGCCCAGGCTGACCTATGTAGGGATTTGTAGCTGTAATAAGGTAGTATATGGAGAGCTTATGAAGTTGTTTGACCTCTCTTATAGTACCTGCTACTGGCCTATACAGCTAGCTGTGTGTGTTTTCAATACGTGGTGTGAAATTATATAAAATGATTCAATTCAATAATTCCATTCGAGGCTATTGACCTCTGGTCTGGTGTGAATAAAGAGAATGGTCCAAACAATGATATTGATGGGTGTATTATTAGTATTCAAAATCATTTTAAGGTTTGCACTTTGTATATTGTATACATATCACGGTACATAGTGTTCAAATGGATCTATTAACAAAGTAACAACCCTGGTATACATCTTTCTGCTGAAGACTCGCTGGCTGGACTTCAAGCACAAACGACTACGGACAGTGGAAATCGATAGATTGTAACATTTTCACGGAGGCGCCGAGAAAGATCCAGGTGAGTTTCCATTGCTTCCAATGGATCATTTACTTATTTTACTGAATAGTACACCGTAGTACACACTGACTGTCACCACTACATTACATATGGCATCACGCCATACATTCATATAAAATAATTATAATACAATGTTATACTTATGAAAATCCTCTTTCATAACCCACAGCACACGCAATAAATATAATTCAAGCAAACCACTATGCTTGTTTTATAACATAAGAACTCATTAATAATAGCATCTACCACCATGGAGTTTGACGTTGGTGGTGATGATCCTTGCATAATTCAATTGGACTGTATTAACTGGCAGAAACACCTTAATATACACATTGATAATAAAACCAAGGTGCACAGAGAGAATGTTTTAATATCTCAGCATTGCAGATGGGGATTTTTTAAATTTTTTATATAGAATAGTAGAAAGTGATTCAAAGAAAATATTTGAAGATTCATCAGAAACTCTCTCTCTCTTTTTACGCCCTCTGTGGATTAAATGGCCGCACCTCACTGGCTCTTTTCATGTAGGATTTAAGTTAAATCCTGATGTCTCTCATATAAGGTGGCGGTGAATGTACAATTACAGGGGAAAAGCTATCACCGGAGTTCATACCCGCTTCGACAGAGAGAGAGAGAAAGAGAGAGGGGGAGAGAGAGAGAGAAAGAGAGAGGGGGAGAGAGAGAGAGAGAGAGAGAGAGAGAGAGAGAGAGAGAGAGAGAGAGAGAGAGAGAGAGAGAGAAAGGTGTAGACAGAGGGGAGAAATGAATTTGTGGATAAGTCTTGAGTCTGTTCATCCAAGGATGTAATCAAATCATGGGTTCGTGATAAAAAAGAACAATACCCCATGAGCTGTTTGTTCTTCTAAGAACACACTGTTCTCCTTGTGGGCACATAGAGCACACAGATTTTAGCCACAGTAGCACCTCATGATGTCTCCAGGGTAAAGATATCACAAGGTGTGTGTGTATGTGTATGTTTGTGTGTGTGCTTGCGTGCATGTATGCAGTCTGTGTGTGCCTCTGTGTGCGTCAGACGGGGGCAGACTGTCAAGGTTCAGCTCAGTCTGACCTGAGCCACTACCTGAGCAGAGGGGCTCTGGACATATTTTAGCTCCCTTTGTCTGTGACAAATGGCTGAGCTCTAAAAGCCCTGTCCATGGTGCTGAAGGCTGCAGTGATGTATGAGCCAGGTCCTGTCTGATAAATCCTCCATGTCACTCTGCCCCTGACAAACATTCATCATGTCATGGTATTTTTATGTTCGGGACTCCAGCATCGGATCCTTAATGAAACAAATATAATGCGATTTCCCCGATTTCGACTGCTTTGGACCGAGATTTAACCGGCAGACTTCCCTTGCAGAGCGTTGTCATTGGGACATTATGTCTTTCCGCTCTGGTTCTCTACATGACTGTGTTTACTGACCTTGCTGGGCTTTTTCAGACCACGGACCTCTGTCTAAAGAATGAACATGTTCCTAATGAGCCAGTTAATGAGGCTGTATTAGGATGTATCTGGGAATAACAATGTAGGCTCAAATACATACACAAACTCATATAATACAGTATATTCACATTGTGTTAAAACAGGCTTTTTTTTGCTCTTATATGAAATGCTGTGTGATCATTATCAAGGTTTCCTGGCAATATAAAGGTCAGGAACACAAAAGGTTGCAGGAAATGTCACATCACAAGGCTGTATAGTGTTTTCATCAAGTCCACTGTGATGATTATCATGTTGAGTGATAATACAATTCTTTCAGCACTCTGAAGAAAGGGGAGAGGCGGGAGTAACCCTATGATTGCAAAGAAACGTTGACGTTTATTCTTTTTTTTTCCCAGCACAGATTCTTATCTCAGTCCCAGTTGTGCCCAGATATCACAGACAGTACAGTCAATATAAAAATGGCTTTAATAATTTTACACCCAAAGCAAGAACACAACGTTTTTAAAATGTTTATATGCCAAAAATACTAAGAATGTATTTTCACTAAAAGTACTTGAGATTAGCTTGTGAGTCTGAAGATATGACATGGCCTTGTTGTTATTTCTCTGCAGTAGTTCTTATGTACTTCCTGTGTACTTCCTGTGTACTTCTTGTAGTAGGCACTTACCGGGGCATAACAACCCACTGAGCACTGACGTCCGTTCAACGTCTAGTTTAGATATTCATTTGGTTGAGTTATCAACTAACGTGAATTAAATGTGAAATCAACAAAAAAATTCCACCATGTCATTGTATTTAGGTTAAAAATTGGGGGGAAAAGACAAAATACCTGTTGATGCCATTTTTCAAATCCAATCAGTTTTCCACGTTGACTCAACGTCATCACATGACATTTTTGTTGTTGTTGAAATTAATTGGAAACAATGTTGATTTAACCAGTTTTTGCCCAGTGGGAAACCACTGTTCGTCATTCCTCTCTAGGAGATGTCAGGACAGACAACAACATTCAGACCATGAACTCACCATCAACTCAACGTCTGCCTCGTCAAGATTCTTCAATTCTTCTGCAAACACTTGCAAACAACCCTTTCTTAAATGCCCTCTCTATATACTGTACCCATACGCAGTATAATTGTATTTAGCATGATGATGTTGTTATTATGAGAGTGATTTGTTTCTGCCATTATTAATATCACACCAGTTTACTGTCCAGATATTACACCAGAGGATTTATGTTTACATTAGCGGATAGAATATATAGCAATTTATCCATGAAAAAACACAAATCCTCTCTTTCTAAATAGAAAAAAGGGTATATTCATCAAACGTTTTACACCATAGCCATTATTATCATCGTCTATTCTACTACATAGTTCCTCCGTTATAGACAGTTGTCATCTCTAGCTCGCCTATGGATGTTGTACAGCACAGACGCTATTGCTTGGGGACCGCAAGGAGAGAACACACTTAGCAGTCAATTACAAGAGAGAGAGAACACCATCGTCCTCATCTTCTCTTACTCTATCTGTACTCTGTGAAGAACCCAGGGATGTCGAAACTGTGTGTTTTAGCTGGGAAAACAATCTCCCTGGTGGTGTTAGCTTGATAAAGCAATTGTTATAGAGCCGCCACGTCAGATACTATGTTGTAACCGAGAGAGTGGTCTGTCTCCCTCCTACCGGTTACTCCTCAATTCAATGATGGTGTATATTTTCCCAGAATGTCAGAGTCAAAGCTTAAAGGATGCAGATGCACATTTTAAAACAGTTTTACTGCAAGCTTCTCCTTTTTATACACCTTGTCCATTCTTTGCGGTTGTGTGGTACGGGGGGGGTATAGTTCTTTAAAAGGCATTGTCAGATACATTTATGACTGTGGGTTTCACTTCCACTGCAGTTGGCAGTCCTTTCCCTGAGACCCACAGCCTCGTAAAAGGAGAGTGCAGGCCAGCCACCGGCGTCAGGGACACTTTGGAGCGGCATTTCCTTAAATCCCCACAAAGGTGGTGGTTCCTCAGAGACGCATAAATAAGCAGACAGGCCACTGAAATCACGGCGAGAAGCACACCAAAGACAGCGATTACTGCCGTGTGCCACTTTTCAGTGTCCTTGGCCGCCAACTCTAATCCCTTTGTGGTGACATTGACACATTTGGTGTCGTGTTTGTAGAGGATGCCGCGGATGTCCACGCACACCTTGTACTGGGTGGCGGGAGTCAGATGTGTGAGATTGTACACTTTCACATCAGACGGTACGCGTGCAGTGAATGCCATGGTCGGGCGGTTGGGGTCGGAAGCCGTGTACCACTTTATGTTAGGAGCCAGACCACCATGGGCGGCTTTCCAGGCCACCAGGACCGAGTTGGACTGCACTGATTTGATGTTGACATCCAAAGAGCCGTTGGCCGGTCGGGGGAAGTATCCATCCACCTCCACAGAGACTGACTTCAGGTCTGCGCCGACTAGATTGTGGGCAACACAGGTGTACAGTCCAGCCTCGTTCTCTGTTACATCGTAGATGTCAAATGTTCCTTCTGGGTGCATGTAGTACTTATCTGAAACGGTATTGGGCAGGACCCTGGTACCAGAAGGCGTGATCCAGTAGATGTCCGGTTCGGGTTCGGCAAAGGCCCGGCAGTGGAGCGACACAGAACTCCCGTTGTCGACACTGACGTGCCCGGGCATGCTCTCAGGGGAGATGAGAGGCAGACAGATCTCTGTCATCTCCCTGAAGTGGACCTGCCGGACATGCTGGCCCTCGTACTCGGGAGGCTCCACACAGAAGAGAGAATCCGGTTCCATGAAGCGTATGTTGGTCTTGTTCATGTTCATCCAGCGGACCACACAGTCGCAGCGGATGGGGTTGCTGTGCATGCTCACCTCCCGCAGGTTGGGGAGGGACTCCACGGTAATCCTGTGTAGGGCGCTAAGCGCGTTCCCATTCAGCATCAACGTCTCCAGCCTGGGCAGTTTGTAGAAAGCATTGGGGTGGATGTAGGAGAGCTTGGGATTGTTGGTGGCCTCGATCTTAGTCAGTTCGGGGAGGTTGTTTAGGGCGAAGCTGTCGATAGAGACCAGTTCCGGCATGCTGTTAATTCCCAGCTCTTTGAGGTGGAGCATGTCTGCAAAATCTCCCCTCTGTATCCTCCCGATGGGATTCTTGTTAAGATCCAGAAACTTGAGGTTCTTTAAGTTCCGCAGAGCTGCGTGGGGAACTTCGGGAAAGGTGTTGTCGTAGAACGAGATGCTCTCCAAGTTGTCGAGGCCAGATAGAGCGCCGTCGGGTAACTGCGATAGGTTCATCCTGGTCAGAACTAGACTTCGGAGATTACGAAGTGGCTTGAAGTTCATGTCTTGAACGGAGGTGATCGGATTCTCCCCAATCATGAGTATTTCCAGATTGGGCATGGTGTCGAACCACTCACTACTCATCGTCTGCAGCTTGTTGGAGTTGAGGTGGAGCCGGAGGAGATTGTGGAGGCCCTGGAACGCTGTGGGGGAGATGGAGGAGATCAGGTTGTGGTTCATGTAAAGCTCCTGAAGGTTGGCCAGCTCTGCCAGACAGCTATCTGGCAGCTGGCGTATCCAGTTCTCCTCCATGTGTAAGGACAGCAGCTGAGGCAGCCGCCCGAGGTGGATGTCACTCATTGAAGATAAGTTGTTTTGCGACAAGTCAATCTCTGTGATGTTGGCCAGGTAATCCAAAGGTTTCTCAATCTTTGCAATGTTGTTGGTCTGCAGCAATAGCACTTGTGTGTCCGTTGGTAATCTCCCAGGCAGAGTGAAAAGTCCCAAGTCATTACAGTCAACAATTGGGGCCTCCATGTAGACGGAGCTGGGAGAGAACCAGGGTCTGATTTCACACACACATAGCTGAGGGCAATCGACTCTCTCCTCAGAGGCCAGAACAAAGGCAGTCATGGCAAGGCCCACGAAGAAACGATCCACAAATGACACGTCCTTCATATTGGCCCGATTCCCTCCAGTAAGTAATTGGTCTTTGTAGATTAAGTGGTCTGAGCTGTTAACTTCACAAATAATTAATCATTTGTTGCTGTTGCTATAGCGACTCACTACCCCCCACTGGTAGGGAGGGTATCCCAGGGGGCTTTTGTTTTGTTGTGGTTGTGCTGGTGTGCCCGCTCAATTTTCCCTCCTGGGCATATGGGTTGGGGTCAAGACTTTGGTTGTGCAGGCCCAAGTAGATGACGATGAACATATACCTCAGGAAGCTACGGTCCTGCTAAGCACATCTGGGTTAGCCTCCATTAACGCTCTGCTTTCTTTTGAAGATGAATCACATCCATCTCTCGGCGTCGTTACTATCTCCCAGCATTGTTTAAATGAGTCCATTCCCATCTGTAAAAGAAGAGGGGGAGAAAAACTGTAAATACCACGACAGAAAACCTGGGTTCATTATACCAAAGGGGATTTAGGCACATTGACATTTGTTATAGAGGCACATGGATGTGTGTTGACATTTACATTGCACGGCCCTTCAAGACACATCAGCATGGATTTAGATCTGCTTGACCTATTGCATATCATTTGGGGTCAGTTCTGTGCCCTCCTGATATAGCATTAAAGGATACATTTAGGAGGATTGAGTGCCTTTAGAGTTAAAGCGAGAAGTCTTTATTAAATTCTTAAATGGCAGGTTGCATAGGCTTAGCGGGATACTTCAGGATTTTGGCAATGTGGCCCTTAATCAAGAGTCAGATGAACTCATAGATACCATTTTTATGTCTGTTTGCATTTATTTTATTTTATTCTAACTACCAGTCATGTTTTTGCCTTTAGGCCTGGCTCGCAGTCTGCGTTCCAATTCATCCCAAAGGTGTACGATGGGGTTGAGGTCAGGGCTCTGTGCAGGCCAGTCAAGTTCTTCCACACCAATCTCTATAAACCATTTCTGTATATGGACCTCACTTTGTGCATGGGAGCGTTGTCATGCTGAAAGAGGAAAGGCCCTTCCCCAAACTGTTGCCACAAAGTTGGAAGCACAGAATCCTCTAAAATGTCATTGTATGTTGTAGCGTTAAGATTTCCCTTCACTGGAACTAAGGGGCTTAGCCCAAACAATGAAAAACAGCCCAGACCAGTATTCCTCCTCCACCAAACATTACAGTTGGCACTATGCATTGGGGAAGGTAGCGCTCTCCTGGCATCTGCCAAACCCAGATTCGTCCACTGGACTGCCAGATTGTGAAGCGGGATTCATCACTCCAAGAGAACATGTTTCCACTGCTCCAGAGTCTATCTTCGATCTTAGGCTTGTGCGCGGCTGCTCAGCCATGGAAACCCATTTCATGAAGCTCCAGTGGCAGTTTGTAACTCAGTAGTGAGTGTTGTGCTTCAGCACTCAGCGGTCCCATTCTGTGAGCTTGTGTGGCCTACCACTTCGCTGCTGAGACGTTGTTGCTCCTAGATGTCTTCACTTCACAACAACTGCACTTACAGTTGACAAGGGCAGCTCTAGCAGGGCAGAGATTTGACGAACTAACTTGTTGGAAAGGTGGCATCCTATAACAGTACCACGTTGAAAGTCACTGAACTCTTCCGTAAGGTCATTCTACTGCCAATGTTTGTCTAAGGAGATTGTATGGCCGTGTGCTCGATTTTATACACCTGTCAGCAACGGATGTGTCTGAATTTGCCGAATGAACTAATTTGAAGGGGTGTCCACATACTTTTCTATACATAATGTTTGTCACTAGGGAAAATACGGATGGGAAAAACATGAAGCAAATGAAGTAAAAAGTACCTCTTTCATTTACAAGTACTCATCAACACTTCACGCTATGAAAATGAATATTTATCAGCATGCACTTTCACAAAATATTGCTGCGTTTTTGTATATTGTTTCCTCTCTTTGCTTCCCTCTCTACAGTTAGGCTGCTGCTCTTTGTCATTTGTCAAACATTAAACACTTTTTACTGAACAAATGGGTTTGATGGTGCTTGTCATAACCTGGGCTGCAGAGCAACAAAACGCCAGACAGAGCCACAAGACGAAGAGAAGAAAAAGGGAAAGGGAGAAAGAGAGAAATATAGGGGGAACGAGAGAGAGAGAGAGAGGAGGGGTGCACTGCACCAGAGACATTCCATCATCCTCATTTCTGTTTCCACCCCAGTGCTCCGAGACGACGATGGAGAGGAGCAAGTCCAAACGGTGCTACAAAAACACCGCAGTCAGCCACGATGGCAAAACACTGCCCACTGTTGGAGTGTGTGGCTGAGAATGTGGTTTTCGATGAGGTAGGACGAGGGTGAGGGTGGAGGAGCGGCGAGAGAAGGTGGGGGGCACCTGGCACTTTAATAAGTGGTATACCCAGAGCAATCTGAAAAACATGGTTACCCTCGCGTTCCCTCGGGAAGCAATGACTCTCATTGTATCGCTCTGCGCTAAATCTTCATTTACAATTGTAATGTTCTTCTATGGTGTTTTGGGTTCTCACCCCCTGTTTCCTCTTATCCCTGTGTTTACTAATCACAATTAGAGGCACCTTAATGTGTCTGGGCTAAGCGTTACTGCATCCATCGCATGTTCCATCACAGCGGGTAGCCATTGTTGGATCCCTTAGGGTCTGCTGCATTGTTATACTGTTGGTCACCCGCCTTGCCTACTAATTGGCTAAATAAGACATTCATTGGATATGACTTCCATTGGGTGATCAATATCTTTGCGAGTCAACCGGGCCCCTTCACAGCAGCCACAAAATGGAGGCTTTGAACATACAGTCAGAACGAGGAATCTGGGGGGTCTGTAAAAAAAAAAAAAAGACAAAAGAAGGAGCCGCCACACAATACATTCAATGGAACCATACTTTCTTCCTGGATTCCTTCAGATTTGGCACAGTGATATGGCATCCGGATGTTGGAACGGTTAGCAAGGTAGCCTAAAGTGCTGAGGTGTTGATTGTACAGCGGAACAAAGCACTGTGTTCATATCCATTTAGCGTCAGTTCTTAAAAATCCCTCCTACACATGAAATGTAGCCTATTGTATGATTATTTTGAGGTTAGAGGTGGATTTCAAATGGTGTGGTGTGCCTGGATAACATAACAGCGTTTGCTCAGTACTTACTCATGTGTGAGTAAATTGGAGTTATGATAATAGCAACTTGATTCATGAAAATGGAAGTTTTGTCCTACAATTTATTCCTGGTTGTGTTCACACCATGCATAATATTTTCTTAGCCTCTCCCATTGTGTAATGACAAGAGGGCTAGAACTATTCCACACACTGCAGCGCTGTTGCTTTTCCCTCCACACATAATCAGAAATAATACAGGTGTTTAGCCTTCACTTTTGGACAAGGTTAAACTTCCCGAGTACCAGTACTTTAGTCAGATGTCAGATGATCTATTGTAGGAGTGTGCATCGAGCGTCCTATTTAATAAATGAATTGAAACATCACACAGAATGTTGAGAGACGGGTGTTATTGGTGATGTGCTCTTTTGCGATACTGTTCAATCAACAATAAGCTTCAAAATGTACAGACATCCCTTCTAAACTGAACCTAATTCAACCCCTGTGCTCTCTCTGCTTTTATGCTGATGCTGACCACTTTCATGATAGAAACAAAATACCTGAATTACTTCAACATTATGTCTGTAACTTAATAATGTTAAGTAAGTCCACTTACTAATGTTTAATTCATAACCCAACGGTGAGGAGGATGTCTCCGTGCTCTACTGCTCTACTGTTCAACAGAACATTAAGAGACATTCGTCTGGGGACAGAGAAATGGGGAATTGGAGGTGACACCGACAGAACCTTCAAGCCAGGCTACAGCATTTGAAACGTTTAGGACAATGCCTGCTTCATAAGAAAATGGTGTAAAGGAGATGACGATACGAAATCGCTAGGTTTAAATAGCCTATTCAGCGGTATTCAGTCTCCTAGCCTTATAATCCAAACGTGAGAAAGTGGACATGTTGGAAATACTACCCCATGCACTGTGTAAGGGAAGAATATCCTCTAGTTCCTGTAAACCACACACAGCCTGCAACAGTGTGTGTGGCAAAAGGCTCGTACACTTAACTACTGTCCGTAGACCAGAATTCAAGTGTTTACAGAACTTGAACTAACATGTCAGTGTGAAATCAGGTCAAGTTGGTTTTCCCCCCTTTCAATACAGAATTAATTTGCCCCACAATATACTGTTTAATTACCAGTAGTCAACAGGAAGAAATAGGGAAAATAGTAAAAAAATAGTAAAAAATGACTGCCAGGGACTCAATACCATCACATTAACCTCCAGTGACCTGAGGAAGTCGTAATGGCATTAAACACCTTAGCCCAAGACAGATGAGGGAAATCAGCCATAACCCATTTAAGCTGAGGTGAAAACAAGAGTTCCAAGGAACAAAGAGGGGAGGAGGAAAAACTGGAGCTTGTTTGGCGTTAAGTGGCAATAACTTGCATAACGCCTCGCGGTTCTCAGACAAAGAGGAATGCGGTTAATACCGAAGCCAAATGGAATTATAAGACGGATGCTCCTAATCAGAGTCCTGATGCAGTGCAGCATCAACAGAACGACACGGTGAAGGGAGAAATAGAAATAATAGCTACTGCTTCCAATGTGTCCAGGCCAGTGTCCTATGTACTAAAACTTTTAATTTGGCTCTTCGCTAAAGCATTTTGGATTTGAGAACACATGTTTTACATGAGGTGACAGTACAGAATGTCACCTTTAATTTGAGGGTATTTTCTTACATACAGTATCTGCTTTACCATTTAGAAATGAAGGCACTTTATGTATCTAATCCACAAATGGGGACCAAATACTAAACTTTTGACTAAATGTAATACACTATAAATACATTTTTCCAAATATTTATGACGCCTTCAAATGAGTGGACTAGATACATATCTAGTCGCTAGGGCTGCTGAATCAACTGCACCTACCAACAACAGCGTGAAACTTATACAAAAAATAGGAACGCAACGCTTTGTCGTTGTAGTTTTTTACAGAGATGTTTGGGGATCGAGATGATCCAATAACTGATTACTTTGTTTTGTACAACACCCCTCGTTTTCTCATTACCCCAAACGACTTCAACGATGGCAGTCTCAGACCGAGGTACGTAGTGAACATAGAGAAGCGGACGAATTCCGTCCGGACTCTGTGACGGTAACTCAGCCATGCCGCTGTGGCTCAGCTCATCCTCAAGCAGCCAGCCTGCACTGTTAGTTTTGTGGCTAACTGCTTGTTTTAAGTGAATTCCTTGTCTGGGGAGGTCGGCTGGGGTCAAGTGGAGATGAGGGGGGATCTGGAGAGGATTACTTTTGAACATGTACCTGCCACTTGTTTATGCCAATGTATTTATTAGTATGGAGGTGGAACGGGGATGTTGCGCTAGATTAACAAAATGTTGATTAAATGGATATTTCTCAACAGCATTAGAAACGTGGTCAAATTAGGCTGGGATCGAAAAGGTGAGGAATATAGAGATCATTACGTTGGCAGTGTGCAGTCGCTAGTTGATATGTTGTAAGAAACGAATGGTACTGTCTTACGTATGAAATAAACATTACATTCTGTTCTGATCACGGGTTAGAAAAACTCCCGGGATGTACAGTAGATTCCCAAAATGAAACGGTGGATGTACTGCATCTATCGTCGGTGTTGAAAGGGAACATATTGGCCCTCAGGGATGTGATTATGTAGCCTATACCGTTTAGCCAGTAACAAGGAAGTATGATATCTGCTGAAAGGTAGACATTACCCTGGCAGGGCTAAAACTGTTTCCCCCGACATAAAGGTCATACGTAACTGGAAAGTAGGGCAGCAGAGGAATTGCCTCCTTTTTGCAGGAGAAATGGCCTGTGTATTTAAGAAATGGTTCACAGGAATTCTGATCCATTGGTTATAATCCTCAAAGGCTCTCTCTTCACCCCTCCTCCCTCTCTCTCTCTTCCTCTCCCGCTCTCTCCCTCTAATATCTCCCTTCCCTTCTCTCTTCTCATCCTACTCTCTCTCTTCACCCCTCCTCCCTCTCTCTCTCTCTCTCTTCCTCTCCTGCACTCTCCCTCTAATATCTCCCTTCCCTTCTCTCTTCTCATCCTACTCTCTCTCTCTCTCTCTCTCTCTCTCTCTCTCTCTCTCTCTCTCCTCTCTCTCTCTCTCTCTCTCTCTCTCTCTCTCTCTCTCTCTCTCTCTCCTCTCTCTCTCTCTCTCTCTCTCTCTCTCTCTCTCTCTCTCTCTCTCTCTCTCTCTCTCTCTCTCTCTCTCTCTCTCTCTCTCTCTCTCTCTCTCTCTCTCTCTCTCTCTCTCTCTCTCTCTCTCTCTCTCTCTCTCTCTCTCTCTCTCTCTCTCTCTCTCTCTCTCTCTCTCTCTCTCTCATCTTTTCTCCTACTCTCTCTCTTCTCCCCTCCTCTCTCTCTCTCTCTTCCTCTCCCGCTCTCTCCCTCTAATATCTCCCTTCCCTTCTCTCTTCTCATCCTACTCTCTCTCTTCACCCCTCCTCCCTCTCTCTCTCTTCCTCTCCCGCACTCTCCCTCTAATATCTCCCTTCCCTTCTCTCTTCTCATCCTACTCTCTCTCTCTCATTTCCTTCTCTCTTCTCATCCTACTCTCTCTCTTCACCCCTCCTCTCTCTCTCTCTCTTCCTCTCCCGCTCTCTCCCTCTAATATCTCCCTTCCCTTCTCTCTTCTCATCCTACTCTCTCTCTCTCTCATTTCCTTCTCTCTTCTCATCCTGCTTTCTCTCATTCTTCTCTTCCCCAAATGAAACCACCATAGTGGGTTCCTCTCCTCTCCACCTCCACTCCTCCCCTCTTCTCCATTCAACCCTAATGGATGCTAATGCATCACTATCTCCAATAGAGGAAAGGCACTGTGTCTCCCTGACCTGCCTGTTTGACCGCCTGATTCCCTCCCAGTCTCCATGCCTGTCTGCCTGGCTGGCTATGTGCTGCATGGATAAGCGCATTGGTGGGTGGCTTTGTGAGCTTCCTGTCCCTTCCCCTGCCCTTCACCTCATTGATTTGCCATTACACTTTTTTTCTAAGGTCAGGGGAGAGTCCATTAAACGCTGGCTACTATGCAGTGTGTGTGCATAATTACGTTTTGTGTGGTGGTGTGAAAAGGGGAAAATGTTTCCCTTCACACCTGCTCTTGCATGGCCGCAAATCAGCAGCGAGTTAACAGTTAATGTGGAATCAATGTTCCAAATTAACCACAGGACACCCCAGGTCTGAGCTCAGCCTAGCTCAGCCGCGTGCCTCTCTTGCTCTACAGCCAGTGCCCTTGGGCTGAGTAAGGGAGAAACAGAGAGCACACACACAAAATCACATGCACACAAACATTCGCCTACAGGCAACTACAGACCACACACGAACGGACACATGCATGCCAAGGCACACACACACATGCACGTGTATAAGCACATGTGCACAGGGAAGTTAGCCCATCTGAATGACAGAATAAGGCATCCTTTTATAATGGCGCTAAGTCAGACATTGATAAGGTGAAAAACATGGCGAACACACCAAACACTTATTTATCTCCCTAATGAAATCGAATGCTACCATGCTGTGTTGTCATGTGTTGCTGCCTTGCTATGTTTTTGTCTTAGGTCTTGTGTTGTCTCGTTGTGATGTGTGTTTTGTCCTATATATATATATATATATATATATATATATATTTTTTTTTTTTTTATCCCAGCCCCCATCCCAGCAGGAGGCCTTTTGGTAGGCCGTCATTGTAAATACGAATTTGTTCTTAACTGACTTGCCTAGTTGAATAAAGGTCACTCATCTACATAATTCTCCTTGCAGTTGTTAACCAGAATGAAAGGAGGCAGCGATATCACTCCAAGCCGGGAGGAAATTGAATCTGCAGGTGCAAATGTGGCATGTTTCCTCCCTTGGAGATAGATGCACAGCTATCTATATATATATAGATCTGGTCAAGATGCCACAAGCCTGCAGGGACGAGGTTTCCTTCAGCAGACAGAATCAATCTTTACACGCCACTGAAACGCATTTCATTTCAGCTCGGCCTTCTTCACTATGATTTAATGGCTCTGGTACCTATTGTTTCCATTCGCCTGGGCTCCGAACAGGCCTGCGTAGGCACCTAGAAATGCAAGATGGTTTGCGATATCAGGTCTGAATTGCCTCGCTAGAGGTCTGTCTTTACTGACGTTGTCTAGTAACCGTGCACATTCACTGCCCTCCGTATGCATTTGGACAGTCAAGCTCAAATTACAAATGTATATAGTCCAGCATGTTGGATTCGAAATCAAATTGCTTTGATATGAGGTGACAGTATAGCATGTCACATTTTAATTTGAGGGTACGTTTATGCATATCTGTTATACCATTTACAAATGACAAATTCACTTACAGTGTATCGAAGTAGTGAAAAGTCTAGTATTTGGTCCCATATGTCTTACACTACATCAAGCTTGTGACTCTACAAACATGGATGCATTTGCAGTTTGTTTTGGTTGTGTTTAGGGTCACGTTTCGGGCCAATAGTAACTGAATGGTGAATGATGACTGGAGTCATTTTCTTTCCAAGTGAGTAGATAAGACGTTTCTGAACACTTCTTACTGAATCCCGATAATGCCATGATTTTGAAAAATGATGAATGAATCATTAATAAAGATGATTGAGATTCCATTCAGAGGTTACAACAAAACCCTCTAACCTCTCACCATTATCAATAACAGAGGAGGTTAGCATTTTTCTGGGGGGGGGTATGATCTTTAGTCATGATTTTGCAGGTATGAGCATCATTAGTCATGATTCCTTCATGAGTATCTAGAATCATGGTAGCATCCACATTAATGTAGAAGTGTTCAGGAACATCTATTTTTATTTACAATAAAATGTACTCCAAAATGACACAATACATTCACCATTCAGTTCCTATTTTGCAAAACAAACAACCAAAACGAACTGCAAATGCAACCAACACGTTTGTAGAGGCACAACTTTTGGCTATTGGTTATTGTGAGTGAATGGACCCGTAAATTATTGACTTGTGTCCGGCAACAATATCTCAGGTGAATAGGACATGCACAAATATAATACACTTTAACTGAATTTTTCCAAATACTTATGACTTCTTCAAACGGGGGGGGACTAGATACGTAAAGTTATTTCATTTCTTAATACTTGATATTTATGAAAATACCCTCAAATAATTCTGTACATTTGGTCCAATAGCCTCATATGAAACATTTAAATCACAAATCCAACATGCTAGAGTTCAGCGCCAAATGTAAACTATTAGCTTCACTGTCCAAGTACATACCCAGGGGAATGTGTGTCAGTGTGTTTCTGCGTGTGTGCGTACGTGTGCATGCATGTCCACTGTACGCGCGTGTGTGTGTGTGTGTGTCTGCGTGCGTGTGTAAGTCTATGATGCATGTGTCTGCGTCTCCGTAAATCCATCACTCTGTCTGGGTAGCTCACGATTGCGTGTCTGCCTGGGTCTCAGTGGTATCGTGTCACTCCTAAGCAATAGCTTCTCATTAGTGTATCCAGCACTACACATATTAATCTTGAATATTACGGGGACACATCGTCAGCACAGCAGCAATCCTCAGATGTCTCTCCTCGATTTGAAAAGGCTATTTGCATAGGTCCCTCTTATCATGTTCCCTCTCTGATTAAAATCTATTTTCCCTGAGACTTTAGGAGTTACCTTTCAACGAATGAAAAGGGTATCGCTACATTTCAACAACCTTTTCAGACAGGATTAGAACATCTTAAATGTCATTGATGCAGGTAAACAACACTTTGATTTTGAATTTATACTTGCTTTTCTTAATGTGTGCCCAACCCAAATCTGTTTGTAAACAGAAGGCTGTCAGCTATGTTGGGCTGTTACTATACTTGTGTGCTTGAATGCTCTGAACTCTTCCCCTCTATCTGTCTGTCTGCACCACTGTTTACATGCTGTGTATTCAGGTATCAGAATCAAACCAGGGGCTTCTTGTAATACATCATTATGCAACTAACAAGTCATAAGGCGCAGTGTATTTTGACATTGAGTATAGGACTGAGAGTTAAACCCACACATCTTTGCTCCTCCTCGTAGATAGATAGCCTGGAAAATTGTACTCAGGGTACATGTAAATTCTCCTCTAAATACATACACCCACACACTGGCACACTTCACTGTATTAGGCTATTGTGTGAGAGAAACCTATTTAAATCCTGTTTCATATAGGCCCAATGTAATGTAGCCCTAACTTGATCAATAGACCTGTTAACACTGTACTCTGCTGCAAGAGTTGTTGGGGAAAAAAAGAGTTGTTGGGGAAAAAAAGAGTTGTTGGGGAAAAAAGCAATGATGTATTTTGAACTAAATTAAATAACCATTTGACTTGAGCATTTCTATTCCCACCTGAGAGGGAGAAGTAATTATATGTTTAGGGCTCCGACTCTTAAAATCCCAGGCTAAACACATAGCATTACAGATTAACTCAGTAAAGTGAATAGAAATACTCATTTAAAGAGAAGGGGATTATAGATGGGTTGGCTGACAACGTCACAAAAATGATGTGCACGCATTCGACGTGGACGAAGGAGCGTTTTGTTATGATTCTTACTGGTCAGAAAGCTATCAACAATGACAAGAACCTACCATGTGGAGAATTGTACGTGGCTCGTTTCAGCTCCTTGTATGTTGTTATTGATACCATGTCTTGTTTTGAGGTGTTTTGACTGATGTCATGTCTATGCTAATATGGCAAAGCTTCTGCAAAAAAAAACAAAAAAAACTGTGATGATGAATTTGAGAGACAACAAGTGCTCACTGTATAAATGCATTTATGTTTCCAATGAACATTTGGAGACTAAATGTAGTTTAAATGTTGTTAACAGTCTAAGCCAACCCCGTCTGGTTTGCCCCATGTTGCTAAACAACCAACCCATCTATAAACTTACACAGAGCTCTGATGACAACATCAAAATGTAAGGTAAACAGTACTGTATGCATTGTACAGTAGACTAGGCTACATATGAATTGTGTTACATGGAGACCGGCTACTGTGCAAATACTCTGCTACACAGAGCGATGGGATGTGGTGGCCTTGGATAGGCGTGCCAGGCACACTGTTTGGTCTGCCATTTTCTCACCACAGGATGAAGATGGTCTCCATCAGAGGCCAATTACAATGCTAAAATTGTGGTTAGGTTTCATGGTGAGCATTGAGCAATGCTATATCATTTCATATTGAATAGCTGTTGCTTTGGCTTCTGTCTGGAAGAGGGGGGTTCTGGACCTACTGTGCCCATGTTCAGTATAAACTCCATTGGTGTTCAGAAGCACCAAGGTAGACTGACTCACTGATCCAGCAACAGGGTAAACACTGTCAATGGACAACTGTGCCTCATATATGGGATACATTATAGTAAACCTTGTTGACCTCTCATTGGAATATTCCAATGGAATATTCCATGAGCGTTGGAGAGGTTATAGTTTGGAGAGAGAGAGAGAGAGAGGGAGAGAGAGAGAGAGAGAGAGAGAGAGAGAGAGAGAGAGAGAGAGAGAGAGAGATAGAAACGCCCCAATGCAGTTAAGGGATTAGAGACTCGCTGCTTCTCTCTCTAAATCCTGCAAGGTGTAGGTCAGGCTCCGCAGATATGTGGTTAAGTGATTGTGTTCAATGTGGACTATGCTCTGCAGCTAAGATGTCTCGCCGTGACAGGGGTAATTACGCAAAAGCTCCGGATGCAACGTGCAGAAATGGTGCTGAAGCGAATGGATCTATCTGATGCACCATGCATCGTGGGAGTGTGTGGGTTTGCGTGTGTGTTGTGTGTGTTGCAGGATAGGCCTATTAGTTATTTCGTGGCAGGTAGCTACTGAGAACGAGTTATCTTTGATAGCAACAGGATGATTCAACCGAGAGCAAAGCGAGAGGGGAGGGAGAGTTTGCCACCATTCTGAGGGTTTCTAGACGTGCCTTGTGTGCGCGCTCTCTAAATGCATCAGCAACAGGACGCACATCATAGCATAAATATACGCACAAATCCACCTGCTTCACACACACACACACACACACACACACACACACACACACACACAAACACACACACATATATATATATATATATATATATATATATATTCGACGTCGTATCTTTTTGGTGTGAATTCATTCATATTCCATTTCCATTATAAGGCACATTCTGCATAGTTGCGCAAAAGCTTTCCTGCGTCTGAAGGTTCGAGAACAATCAGTAGTAGCCTTCCAAGCTATCATGCTTGTCCGATTGTTACATTTGCAGTAAAACATAACGGTAACCATTTTGATACATACTATTTTATATAGCTTAGCAACACCTTTCTCGTTATACTATTATTTACTGTGTCGTCAAAGCCTTCCCCAAACCAGATATTTCCCGTTAACTTCTTGGAAATACGTAGTGCAACAGTGGCGATATGGAATACGCTCCACATATCTGCTCTCTAGATGACTGTATACATATTGGAGAAAAGGGGGAACTCACCCGCAGTAGTCATCTTCATCGACCGATATGTATTCCCTATACCCCCATCTAGTGCACTGGTCCAGAGACGGAGGAGAGAAAGCGCGCAACACAGACAAGCCTAGACGGCAGCTTCTTATTTTTACGCAGTTGGAGAGACCAGCTCCAGCTTTTCCTTCTTCCCAGTGTTGTTCCCTATTAGAAAACGGAAAGTCCACAAGCAGAGAGAGCTGTTGTGTTGGTAGAAGAGCCTCTATCCCCCGTGTCCTTTTCCACGGTGGTTAACGGCGCATCTCCCCCTCGATCAGCTGTCACAGAGACATGGTGCTTTCTGCTCAACACTCATTAATTTCGGAACAACCCCGGCTCTCCAGAGAACAGCCAATAGCGTCAGAGATCCAGGCACGGCGCTCGCAGCATCCCGCGTCTGGTTGGCTGAATTCACACGTCTGTTCTTTCTTCGACCCTCTCTTCCAGGGAGTCTTGAAGCAATAAGGAGGGAAATGAGATGAGGGTGCAGGAAGAAAATGGATATCTGTACCTATTAGAGCTCGCGCTCGGACTGAGTCCCAGGGGGGTTTGAACACATTGTTCTACAAACGGATGTTCCTGCTGGGTCGGAGAGGTTATCCCTCACCTTGGAGAATGAGATATATCTCGCCTGTCGGAGTCCTGAAGTTCAGAAGCTCCGTTCCTGTGTGGTTTATCAGTGGTTTGGAACAGATAGTCTGGATTCCCACACCCTCTGTAGTTACTTCCTTGTAATAACTCCTGGAATGAATCATGTAAAACATCATTAAGCTTCTCATAATGAGAAGTTCTCGACTTCTAAAGTGCCCTTACTTTGTCAAGGCTTCAGCGGCCGTCAACCCCCTAGCTTTCAGAAAGGAGCCAACTCCATTTTCAGGGATGAATGAATTGTGAAGGAAGTTGTCCTTAAGCTGGCTTCGCACTTTTACCACCCATGCTCAGACCTTCAGAGTTGACCCAGGGGACTGCACACACACACACTCTGACAACAGGGACATAGTTCATAATAAAACTCTCAATGGGGTGAATGACAGTCATTTTATGTGGTGCATGACTAGTAGGGGAGAATGGGGTAAACTGAGCCAAAGTGTTAGTTGAGCCACCCATTGTTTCTAAACCATACACAACATGAATCATGTGACCAACTACACTACCAGTCAAAAGTTTTAGAACACCTACTTATTCAAGGGTTTTTCTTTATATTTACTATGTTCTACATTGCAGAATAATAGTGAAGACATCAAAACTATGAAATAACACATATGGAATCATGTAGTAACCAAAAAAGTGTTAAACAAATCAAAATATATTTTATATTTGAGATTCTCCAAATAGCCACCCTTTGCCTTGATGACAGATTTGCACACTCTTGGCATTCTCTCAACCAGCATCACCTGGAATGCTTTACCAACAGTCTTGAAGGAGTTCCCACATATGCTGTGCATTTGTTGGCTGCTTTGCCTTCACTCTGCGGTCCGACTCATCCCAAACCATCTCAATGTGGTTGAGGTCGGGGGATTGTGGAGGCCAGGTCATCTGATGCAACACTCCATCACTCTCCTTGTTGGTAAAATAGCCTTTAACCAGCCTGGAGGTGTGTTGGGTCATTGTCCTGTTGAAAATGACAGTCCCACTAAGCCCAAACCAGATGGGATGGCTTATCACTGCAGAATGTTGTGGTAGTCATGCTGGATAAGCATGCCTTGAATTCTAAATAAATCAGACAGTGTCACCAGCAAAGCACCCCCACACATCACACCTCCTCCTCTATGCTTTAGGGTGGGAAATGCACATGCGGAGATCATCCGTTCACCCACAACGCGTCTAACAAAGACACAGTGTTTGGAACCAAAAAGCTCCAATTTGGACTCTAGAACAAAGGACAAATTTCCACCAGTTTAATGTCCATTGCTTTTGTTTCTTGGCCCAAGCAAGTCTCTTCTTCTTATTGATATCCTTTAGTAGTGGTTTCTTTGCACCAATCCGACCATGAACAGTTGATGTTGAGATGTGTCTGTTACTTGACATATGCAAATTGCATTTTCAAATAGAGGAGAGACATCTGAGGATTGCTGCTGTGCTGTCGATCTATTGGGATGCAATTTCTGAGGCTGGTAACTCTAATTGAACGTATACTCTGCAGCAGGGCTAACTCTGGGTTTCCATTCCTGTGGCGGTCCTCATGAGAGACAGTTTCATCATAGAGCTTGATGGTTTTTGAGACTGCACTTGAAGAAACTTTCGAAGTTCTTGAAATTGGCCGTATTGACTGACCTTCATCTCCTAATATAATGATGGCCTGTCATTTCTCTTTGCTTATTTGAGCTGTTCTTGCCATGATATGGACTTGGTCTTTTACCAAATAGGGTTAACTTTTGTATACCTTACCTTGTCACAACACAACTGATTGGCTCAAATACATTAAGAAGGAAAGAAATTCCACAAATTAACTTAAGAGGGCACACCTGTTAATTGAAATGCATTCCAGGTGACTACTTCATGAAGCTGGTTGAGAGAATGCCAAGTGTGCAAAGCTGTCATCAAGGCAAAGGGTGGCTATTTGAAGAATCTCAAATATAAAGTATATTTTGATTTGTTTAATACTTTTTTGGTTACAATATGATTACATATTTGTTATTTCATAGTTTTGATGTCTTCACTACTATTCTGCAATTTAGAAAATATTTTTTTAAATGTTTTAAAAAATTGAATGAGTAGGTGTTCTAAAACTTTTGACCGGTAGTGTATTTAGAAAGAGGTCATCATTTCATGGCGTCTGTGAAGGAAAAATCCACATAGAAAAAGTGGTAAGCAAGTTAGGTCCAAAACACAGATTTTTACAAAGTCACATTAATGTATTGTGTTTTAGGTTTTATGATGCTTGTATCTAAACCAAAGTAGATCATATTAAGATTGTTCTATACATCAGTTGGGGTCCGATGTATACAATACGAGATTCTAAACCTAGCATGAAAGTTCATCATTGCAGTTGTGTGGGCTAATATAGTCCAAATGTTTCCCTTGGGGTAAGCAGAGACAATGGCCACCATATCCTATATAAATGATGATGACATTTAGTCCGTTTTATGCCTAATATGCATAGTATCTTTACAATGTGTCATGTATATGAACTCACGATAGTCCATTTTTATTGTTATAGAGCAGACATCATGCACCATGTATACAAACATGAAACAAGCAGGGGTCGAGGCCCCTTGAGGTTCTTGAAAGAGCAGCAAGGGAAGTGAAAGAAGGGAAGAAGTCCATTCGAGCAGCAGCAAGGGATGAACAAAATGGACTGAATGACAAGAGGGATAAACAAAAAAAAGACAACGAACATGTTCCTATATGAAAGAGAGGCAATGATAGAGAAGCAGAGGCACAGAAGGTCTTATCTGACGACATGGAGTCTGAGCTTGCTTAACATAATCGCAAATCTCCTGGTCCAGTCTCATGGGCTTCGAATGCAGAGAACTTTCTTACGAACTGGCACTTCAAAACAACGTCCCAGTCCCAGACAACTGGTCAAGCAATGGAAGGGTAAGGGATATTGAACAGAGAGATCTATATTTAAATGTAGGCATACATTTAAGATATACAATGTACCACACCCTTGTTCCATGAATTAAACGTTGACCTACCAGCACAATCACCCACTGTCACAGGACACACCCACTTACCCCAAGGCGGCTCAACTTACCCAATATCCGGTGTTAGATGTGCCGAGGCCACTTTTTTTCGACAAGTTGTTTTCAAAAATGTTATGTTTACATGAATTCTCATTATTTCCAGGGATACACAACATCCTCAAATATGGGTAGAAATCTTTGTTAGAAGAATACTATATTTCCCTTGACATAGTGATGCTCAATGTAAAAAATGGTTCAAAATACCCCACTCTCCCCTACTGCCATGGCGTAAAAAATGTACACAGTGCACAAAACATTAGGAACACCTTCCTAATATTGAGATGCACCCCCTTTTGTCCTCAGAACAGCCTCAATTCGTCGAGACATGGACTCTGCAAGGTGTCGAAAGCATTCCACAGGGATGCTGTGAAAAACCCAGCAGCGTTGCAGTTCTTGACACAAACCCGGTGAGCCTGGCACCTACTACCATACCCCGTTCAAAGACACTTACATCTTTAGTCTTGCCCATTCACCCTCTGAATGGCACACATACACAATCCATGTTTCAATTGTTCTCAAAGGCTTAAAAATCCTTCTTTAACCTGTCTCCTCCCCTTCATCTACACTTATTGAAGTGGATTTAACAGGTGACATCAATAAGGGATCATAGCTTTCACCTGGATTCACCTGGTCAGTCTATCTCATGGAAAGAGCAGGTGTTCCTAATATTTTTTTACACTCAGTGTATATCAAATTAAAAGCTATACATCGGTTTTCAGGGTGGTACTATGTTTATCATTTGAATGATTTATTCCTTCCCGGACACTGTTTCTGAAGGAATTCTGTGAATATTCTGCAAATGGTGACATTTTAGACGTCCCCTTTGCTGGTGAAAAGGGCCTAAAAGGGCAGCAGAGTTCATTGAGTGAATTTCACATACTAAAACGGTTTTACTGGGAATATAACAAAAACGGATCTGCTCATCTGAGCTAAGCAATGGACACCTGTAAACGTATTACATGTACAGTCAGACTATTTGTGGTGAACTTTGTATAACATTTTTATTGTATTAACGACTAATTGTAACCAGAATGTTCTATGTTCAAATCCCACTAGGAACTATTTTATCAGTCACTAGTTCACTAGATGGATGTTGTAGTCCTGTGTGGTTAGACTCAATAATGAACAGGTCTAGTTTAAAAACCAGATGGAAACTTTCTCTGCAACGCCCTGTCTTATAGCATTTGCTTCAAGCCTATAGACATGATAAATAACCCAGAAGCTGTCAGTTCTATAGGAATATCTCTATGCTTCATGGAGACACACCACAGTCTAATTCATCATTAACTCAAATTCACAGTAAAAGGAAACAAACCCCGTGTCACACCTCATAGTAAGTACGGCACAGTGCGGATGTGGAAACGTATGAGAAATAACCGATGAGCTGGGCAGCGTCTTGTTTTCTCAGGAAAACGTTTTTGAGCTTGGTGACAGAGTTTGACATTGAGCTACATGCCTACAGCCCACATGAATCTTGGCTAGAGCACAGTATGAGCTTGCTGAAATAGCAGCATCTCAGATGGTCGATGTATCCTTCAAGCCGGGGTTTGGGCTCCAGCAGGTTCACTGAAGCTCTCTTTAAGACGGCACAGGTGGAGGGTGTTTTGGGAAAAGCCCATTAAGAAAAGAGCAACCTGGAAGGGTCCAGCCAGCCAGGCTGCTCATTATATTGTTATACCCCTGATAAAAACATATTTATTATTATTTTATTTACCAACACCAGGCAAGGCAAGCAGGTAGCGAGTGAGCGTTCTCATCTGTGTAAATTAAACCCATTGCCCTTCGTAAACAGGAAATGCTTCCCCCCCTCGTTATTATGCTAATGTTGCTATAAATAACCTAAGGTACGTATGTATTTATATGCTGTGTGTGAGGTAGCCACTCTACAGTATGACAGCAGGGTTGAAACAAAGATAAGCCATATCATTTGCATGTTGTGTTCGGTAAATGTCGTACGAAAAACGTTTTCTTTCCCCCCTACACATGTTCATGTTTCTCGTGTATTTTTAGAGCAGAGAAATAGACATGCTCCAACGTGGAAATGGACTAAAGCAGTGAGTCAGCACCATGGGACTGTGAGTGAGTCATTCAACTACTACAGTATGTGTCGGGTTTCACATTAAAACACTATTTCGTCTTTGTGTACCGAGCTGATTTATTCTATAAATATAGCAACTGCAGGCAGAGCAATGTTCTCTTTTCCAATGCTCTATGCTCTAGGACCAGCCAAAATGCCTTAAGTAGGGCCTACGTATCCCAACTCACCCCACGCACCTTGCCTGAGCAAACACACACACACACACACACACACACACACACACACACACACACACACACGCTTTATGGCCCCGAGCACAATCTGCTGGTGCGGTAAAAACCCCAAGAGCACTTCAAGGTGTAATCGGCACGCTTTAGATGGTACGGTTATAAAATACCTTTCTTCAAAAACTCAATAATGTGGTCAGTTGCACAGCTAATTTACACTGGCTTGTTAAAGGATGGCCCACGCTGGCAATGTTAAAAGTATTTTTTTTTAAAAGGCAGATTTACTAGGCAGTATTATACTGTAATAAAAGACTGACTTGTGTCAGCACCTTCACTGTCTCTGGAGTTCATTCAGCTCAACCCACAGGCCTCCTTCAGTGCCTCCTCCGCTGTCCTTGTCAAAAGAGCTCACAAGAAACAACCTAATGCCCCCCCACCACATTTGTATTCCGACATTTGTATTCCTCGTCCCTCTCGGCAGCAGTAGCAGCAGCAGCACACCTACTCCTAAGACCTGTCTGAAATGCAACAGAAGTTTAGGACATAAAAGAGGGGGCTTTCTTTTTTCTTTCTCCACCGTGAGAGAACTGAGGCTGAGGAATATAGCCTGGGGATGTTTGATATCCCCTCTGTGGAGAAGAGGAGGCACAGCTCTCTCTCTCTCTCTCTCTCTCTCTCTCTCTCTCTCTCTCTCTCTCTCTCCCTAGTTGTAAGAGAAAGGATTGCTGTGCTTTTCGGACCTCTCTATCACTCCAACAGAGGATACAGATGAAATCTGACCAAACAAAAGCAGAGCAGAGAGAGAGAAGGAGGAGATGGAGAGGGTAAGAGAGAGAGAGAGAGAGAGAGAGAGGGAATACAGTTGGAAGGAGGTGTAATGTAGAGATGACAGGTTCTTTCGTAGGGGAGGCTTGTGAAGGTAAGGAAGTGTAAGAGAGAGAGAGAGAGAACCACAGAGGAGACCGCCAGGCTGAAAGAGAGCATGATAACTAGGACAGCTGAGGGATAGGACAGCACTCAGTTTCCTTCCCTCTAGTCCCCACAGCAGGTTTGCTCTTGACTGAACTGATGGGTTGATGAGGTTAGTCTACTCAATGTACACTGACTACATTACATGGCAGAGGCTCAGTAAGGGGGAATGGGTGAATGGCTGATTTGCTTGTTGTTTATATAAATGATGCTTCACCCGTCAAAGGACATGCAGCTTGATGTAGTGTAACATGCATTTACCAACCTCCAAAACAAGAACCACACAGTGTGTTCAGTTTATATCCAGAGTGGCTTGTAGTTTGTTGTGGTTTGGATGTGTTTTTTCGCCGTTTGTTTTTCCAGGCTCGCATGTGGGATCACCTCTGTTCAGTGTGTTTTCACATTGCTCTGCCTGCACACATATTACATGATACACAGGGCAAGGCATGGATCCATTATTGATAGAAGGGACTCCTGGTCCTGGGCTGTGTTTTTTTGTTGTTGCAATATTACTGAGCCTGTGTGATTCATTTATCTGGAATGGGAGCAATGTACTCATGACTTTGACACCTTTTCAACTTTTCCCCCCTGATCCTGATTCCCCTGTCAGTTTGGTCTTCACACCTCCAATACACCGGTGACATCAAAGCCGATGTATATATTGTGAATGATTTGACGTGGGAGGAATGGGATCAGGGCCTGTTGATCAATGCTTGTGCCATTCCCTTTGATGTGTTCCCGAGAGGTTTTTAGTTAAGTGATCCCCAGCTGTGAATAAAAGAGAAACGAAGGAGCTATTCATGTCAAGTAGCCACAGGCAGATAGATCGGGAAGATCATCTGTTTCTCTCAGGTTTTCATTAAAACATGAGGTTTCACATCTGCAGGGAAATGAACATACCGTACATAGTCTGTACGTGTTTATGCGACGTACGAGACACCGCGGCTACGTTTGTATGAGTCACGTGTAACGCACTCATGTACAGAACATACGCAAACCTGTTGACCAGAAGCTACATTCCGTCTGTGATTCTCCCTATGGAAAAACCCATCCACACAATTTCAATCTATCTTTGTGGCGGGCCTACACCGCTACACTAGACGTGCTAAAGCCTAAGATACAGTATGCCCAGATCTACGTTACGTTGTCAATGGATTCTGAAATGTTCCGTGTTTCTCTGTTTCCACATTATATTCATTTGTGTTGCCTCGGTGAATGACTTGTGATGATTATGCAAATAAGGCACTGGAGCAGCACGGGTAATTATCTCAGCGGAGAATGGGCTTTTGGATATTCTCTGACTGCCACTGGGAGAGATAGGCTGCCTGCAAAATGGCATCCTATTCCTTAGAAAGGGCACTACTTTCGACCTGGGTCCATAAGACTGATCAAAAGAAATTCACTATAGGATGCAATTTGGGACGCTGCCGGAGAAACCAAACCAAGGGTCAAGGAGTAGAGACAGCATTTGAGACTGTGCATGGCCGTGGTGTTGGTTACAAACACCCCCGGGGACACTTTGTAGAAGAAACACGTGTAGGCTATTGTTGGATCTGTTTATTCACTATGGAAGCAGCCTTTTGTGCTGTGAAGGTGTTTAGTGGTGAATTCAGGATTTTTGCATTCTTAGCTACGTACATGCTGATGTTGGTCTACTGTTTTTCGGGGGAATTTCTCTTCACGCTTCATATACGTCTCCGTCTCAAGCTTCTGTCCAAGTTGTCTATCAATCTTTTGGTTGATATATCTATGAGACACAAAACACGTGTCGGTCATACAGCCCAGTTGTCAAGGTTGAGACCTGCAGTATGTTCAAAAGACACGTTCAACTCTTAATGGACACCCAAAGAATTCTGGTTGTGACAAGCATGCAGAGGCATAGTCAGACAAAGAATGATCCGGAGCATCAGTATGAAGCATCAGTATTCATTCAGCCACCAATGAGAGCAGTAGGATTGCAGGCGGCCAGGTGGACAGCGAGGGGAACAGAGGCCAGGGGCCCTCAATGAACCTGGGGGGACCTCGTCCCACGGCCCCGGGGCCTCTTCTCCAGTCCAGGAGGTGGTAAATTACTCATTAGTGTGTGAGTCACGGGGAGGTGATGGGAGAGAGTGCCAAGAGGTTGGCTCTGACTGAGGCGGGAGGCTGGTTCTCCCACTGAGAGGCCAGCACTGAGAGGGGCGATGCCCATCAAGAGAGGACACTTGCTGGGGTGAGAGAGAGCCAGACTAGCCTGGGGTCAATTAACCTCCAGAGCAAGCCGATGAGTCATCGCTGAATAATTTTTATAGACACAATTGTAAAAGTTTTAAGGACACAAATACCCTAAACAGTTACATTTTGTGTGGAAACTGGGAAGTAGCTACACTAAAGACATCTCATTGTTCCTGCTAAAACAATGGCTCGCAATTTCAGATAGTTTCAGAGAATAGAAAAAAAGAGTGGGAAAGAAACCCGAGCACCCCCTAAAGCCCAGATCCCAGTCACTGTAGAAAGGAACACAACATAAATCATCTCTTGAAAAGCTGCTCCCCCCGGAAAATAAAATTGAATTTGTCAGTGAGTGCATTCAGCAGACTTCATAGTCCACAATGGGAAGCCGGCCAGACAGGCCTTCCCCCCCCCTCTCCAAGCAGGCCCAAGCCCTGGCCCAGCTTTTTGATGTGCCTGTCAGTGGGGTTATGACATACTCCATCCCTTCTCCTTTGAATTTTTCATGCGATTAAACCGCCGGTTAATGTAATAATCCAACAAAGACAGAGTGCAATGCCCCAATCAATGCCAATAAAATAAAGACTCTTCCTTCTATTATACGAGTGCCATAACACAACACAGAACCTCATCATGGTTCCTTCATTTTCTCCTTAACTTCTGATCTGGTGAACTCACTACCCAATCAAAAAATCTTTCAAAAGGGGAATGTGCCAAATGCCAATTCCAGGTGCTGCTCGGTGCTGCTGCTGTCAGAAAGGCACAAAGCACGGATGAGTGGGAAAGGCAACGGATGGCAGTGGAGTGTGTCAGGGAAGGTTTGTGTAACTCACAGAGGGTCGCTGGGTGTTAAGACATGCCATTACCTGCTGCCTGTGCCTCTTTCTGGAGATGGAGGGAGGAAAGGAGGAGAAGAGAAGAGAAGAGAAGAGAAGAGAGGAGAGGAGAGGAGAGGAGAGGAGAGGAGAGGAGAGGAGAGGAGAGGAGAGGAGAGGAGAGGAGAGGAGAGGAGAGGAGAGGAGAGGAGAGGAGAGGAGAGGAGAGGAGAGGAGAGGAGAGGAGAGGAGAGGAGAGGAGAGGAGAGGAAAAAGAGAGAAGACGAGACTTGAGGAGAGGAAAGGGTGGATGGATACAGCCATTTGATGCTCAGCTGGACAGACTCAGCGGGGGTGTGCTCTGTGGGGAACACTTTTACACATTGACAGGAAAACGAGGGGATGCCGTCGTCTTTGTCACTCTCGTCAACCGTGAAAGCAGCCAGTAATATCCTTGATGCACAATTAAACCATGCTGGTGATCCACCACCCATCAACACACGTGTTCAGCTGTCATTAATCCATCAGCTGATGAATAGTGGACCTAAAGTAGTGGCATGGAGTTTTTCCTGACTGCGTGGTGACCTGAGAAGGAAAACACTCTGGGTCCTTGACCTGAGGGTGTGTGTTGGTCCAGTTTGCCGTTTGCCAACGGATCCTACAGCTCTATGTTGATCTCGAGAAACACTTCTCTCTGGTATTTCTTTTTACCTTGTCTATCAAAAACGCCTCTCTCGTTGTGGAAGTGCAATCATTTCTCTGTGCAATTGCACTTTACATCACATACAATTCCTCCGACCCAGTGTTTTAGAGAAAGTGCCAATCATCACAATACAAAAGATAACACATACTGTGTGTCAGATGAATAAGAAGCATTGGCGGGTCGCGATGGTACGCTAGTTAATTAACTGGGAAAAACAATTTGACACATTTTCCCTATTATATAAACCTTATTTGTCTCTGCAGACAATGCAGGAGGGACGTGTGAGAAACACTGGTTGTCTAAATACGGTTCTTCCATCCAGCTTAACTGTACAAATGGACCTCATTGTCTTCAGAGGAATTCGATTTTCTGCCATACTGCCGCCACACGACACTCCTCTCCTGGGTCTGCCGGCACCATGCTGCCCCTTATCAACAGCACTCAGGGTGTGGAATTGGGTTCTGGCGCATAGAAAACCCACGAGGGGAGAGAGGGGGAGAGGAAGGAGAAAGAAAAAGAAGCAGGCCTACAGTATATTCCTCTTGAGGACCCCCTCCTCCATTCTCCTCTCCTCCTTCTCCTTCTCCCCCTCTCCTCTCCGCTCCCCCACCCAGGCACCAGTCCCCTACATACACACGCATCGTGAGCATTAGTCGCCAGCCACTAAACCCAGTGATGGATCTCCCAGTGGGGACGCATTTTATAAGCTCTAATTTGCTCCGTTATCTTGTGCTGAGAGCCTGTACCTAAATGGAGCAGTTTTCATCACCTGGAAGAGATAGAGATAGTACAGGTGTGAGTTGGGATCCTTGTACCAGGACCCTGTCCGACGTTTCTGTCACTACCTCCCCGTAACAAGCAATGTTTGAAATATGTTCTTCCCTCTTGTGGCTTTGAGTCAGTGACTCTTATCACGGAGTGAATGTTTGTGTGTGTGTGTTCATGCGTGCGTGTGTCTGTGTGTCTCTGCGTGTGTGTCTGCGTGTGTGTGTGTGTGTCTGTGTGTCTCTGCGTGTGTGTCTGTGTGTGTGTGTGTGTCTGTGTGTCTCTGCGTGTGTGTCTGCGCGTGTGTGTGTGTCTGTGTGTGTCTGCGTGTGTGTGTGTGTGTGTGTCTGTGTGTCTCTGCGTGTGTGTCTGTGTGTGTGTGTTTGTGTGTCTCTGCATGTGTCTGCATGTGTCTGCGTGTGTGTGTGTCTGTGTGTGTCTGTGTGTGTCTGCGTGTGTGTCTGCGTGTGTGTGTGTCTGTCCATTTATCCATACGTGTATGTTTACACTGCTCCCTTTTGTTTACTTCTGGGAAATGACCGGCATGAACAAGGTGTATCTCTGACTAAGGTCTCCCGAGTGGCGCAGTGGTTCGATCCCAAGCTGTGTCACAGCCAGATGTGATAGGGAGATCTATGAGGTGGTGCACAATTGGCTCTGTGTCGTCCGGGTTGGGGGAGGGTTTGGCCGGTCGCCATTTGGACAATATTTCCTCCGACACATTGGTGCGGCTGGCTTCCGGGTTAAGTGAGTAGTGTGGCTTGGCAGGTCATGTTTTTCGAAGGACACGTGGCTTTCGACCTTCGCCTCTCCTGAGTCTGTAGGTGAGTTGTAGCGATGGGACAAGACTGTAACTACCAATTGAGGAGAAAAGGGGGTAAACGTACCAAGAAATATATCAAGTGTATCTCTGACAAGCCCGTGTTCTCATTCCAAAGGTAGTTGCCATGCATGGTGTTCACCAGAGGACAGTGACAGGCTGACGCTAGCTACCTACCAAGGCCATGCATGAAACAGGTGGGACACAAACACTGCCTTCATTCACATTCCAGTTTCAATGTGACACACTCCAGCTTTTATCCAATAAACATACAGTACATTCAGTCATTCATTTCCATGTAATCCCTGTGCTTTTTACCTTCGGCCTGTAATAACCACAGACATTTAGACACCGGCTTGTCAGCTGACCAAATTCAGTGGTACTGTTAAGGTGCAGGAATCAGGAGCAGGAGAGCAGGGAAGTCCCAGTGGCACAATTGTTTATTCCGAAAGTCCCAACTCAACAACAACATGGGGGGGAATACGCCCAAACGAGGTCTCCACACACAGGGAAAATAAACGATACACACGGGGGAGAAACCTGTACTCCTACACACATACCAAAACGGTACAACTGCCGTGAGAAAGAAAGGCCCGTGGTGCAGACCCGCACCCCTAACGAAGTAGCCACAGCAAAACAATCCCGCACAAAGACTAGCAGGCAGCGGAGGTAAATAAACCCACCGAAATCAACTAATAGGACACAGGTGTAAACAATACAGACAGACACAAAAATGGGTCGGTGGCAGCTCGGTGGCGACGACGACCGCCGAGCACCGCCCCAACAGGAAGAGGAGCCACCTTCGGTGGAAGTTGTGACAGGTGCATGTGGAGGTGTGAGATCATAGCAGGTTGAAAGATACAGTAGCAGCCTGGGGTGGCGTTCATAGTTAGTTCTGTGCCCTCTGTGCCCTCAGAGTGGTGGAAGCAGGTTGCAGAATGCATCCCAGGCCGTGAGATAGTGATGCAATTGTAGGTCACCACAAATGCCATGTAACCTATAGCTACAACTGAACTCACTCAGCTCAGATTCATTCTAGCAATATTGATTGAGACGGAGATTAATGCATTGAAATATTAAACTACTAGAGATGATGTATTCCATTCACTTGAATGTTCTGATGTATCCCTTGATCTGTGTATTAACGGAATAGTAATCAGCCCAGTAAGTAGGCTAGTTGTTATGAACGTGATACAGCCTGAACAGAACTAGACCACTGGGAGGAAACAGAGCCTGCCTGGTAATGATTTTTAGCAGTGTGAAGCCTGTACATCCATGTACTGACAGAGAGAGACCATTGAGCTTCTCATTCAGACTAGGAGAGTCAAACAGCATGTCTCATAACGAGTCTTGTGAAGGACGTGTTGTGTGGATAGGTGAGAGAGGGAGATGATGGATTCGTTGTTGGCTCTTTTATTACATTGAACGTTAGGCTCAACGTGATGGATTCTACCACTGACGTGTGTAAGAGAGGTCTTGCCGGGCTAGCGACCTTTGACATCCTCTCACATTCTCTCCGTGCGCGTGTGTGTACGCGCTCGGCACGTGTGTGTATGTGTGGTGCGTGCGTGTTTCTTGTGTGCATATATGGAGTCCTGCTACCATTTCTTTCCCAATAAAAACACCATTACAAGACACATCTATTGGGTCCACTGGGACGACTGTAATTAAAGGGGCATATTTCATGATAATAAGCTAATCTCATCATCACAGTCAACGGCGCTTTTGATAACGGGCTGTGACACATGGGTGTTTTTTTAAAGATAGCGAGCCCCAGAGCATCACCGTGACCGAGGACCATAGCGGTCTCATTGGGTATGTATCAAATGGCATCGTATTCCCTGTGAGCCCTGGTCAATACTAGTGCACTACATAGAGAGTAGTGGGCCATTTAGGACGTGGTCTCGTTGAGAAACTGAGGGTTTTTACAAGGGGAGAAGGAGTCACTGGGATGTATTTATTCCTATCCATTAGTAACTCTAAATTAACGGCGGTCCAGGACCGGAGACCTCGTGGATATGAAAGGTAATGAAAACACAAATCTCTCCACTAATCAATGCGGTCTGTGAGGCCCGGAACGGAGGGGGGGAGAGCGAGAGAGAGCACAAAGAGAGTAAATGAGAGAAGTAGAAAGTAGCATAAGTGCATTCTGATTTATCGGTTTGCAGGCCATATTTTCCCGTTGCTCTAGATGATAGCGGAGAGGCTAACCCTTACCTCGGGTTAAGCATGGTGTGTATTTGGAAGGAGCGGTATGATAGATGAGACTTTTACATCGGCAATTATATCATTTGCATTCGGCTCGTGAGCATGGATGTGTCAGGGAGAGACTGATGAAACTTAGTGGTCAAATCTCAGGGTCGTTTGAGGAGCGGGAAGACAGTACTGTGTTTCACTTGCTTAAAAGGGGACAGTGCTGGATTTGAAGCATTATTTCAACGTTTAAAAGTTGCGGTTGTGATGTGGGTAGATCGAGAAGGAGAAAGCTCTTAGGGTTGTGTTCCTTTACTGAAGGTTCTCCATTGAACGTACCTTTTTAGTCCAGGACTTGGCTTAATTTAACTTTAAATGTAACTTTTTTTCCGGGAAATTGTCCCTATGACTGCCTTGTAAAGAAAATGTCCAATGCCCATGTTGATAAATGAGGTCTGTTGTTCAAATGTCCGAATCATCCAAGGCCTCTCTCTCTCTGATCAACCGCAGTATCCTCAATTATATCCTTTTGAGTATAGAGCGCAGAGTACATGTGCCATTAATGCTCTTAAGCGCAATTATTGTCAACACTCTTTCCACGTGCTGTCTTTTGATCAGCGGAACCATTGTCAATTTGTGCTCTTAACTTGAGCCTTTTCCCTCCCTGGTAAGACTGATTTCAAAGATTGAAGTGAGCTGTAAGGGTCTCTCAAGGCCCCGCTCTATCTTGTCATGTAGGGAAATAGCAACAGATAAAAGGTATGAACTGAGAGAGAACCTTTTGTAATCATTACAAGCGTAATACAGTACGTGGCGGCCACTTAAATCTTTCAGTGCTCCATTGGTAAGGGTCAGTTCGGTTTGCAAGAAGAGATGAAGCAATTTAGTTTTCAAAGTCACTCTTTTCATCTTTAGGAGCTCTATGAGCCACGGAGGTAAGTCGTGTTCTTGAACTGTAGCTCCTTCTCCCATTCAAAGCAAATAGATCTTGGATAGTGTTATAATGACAGCAGGCAGTAATAATGAAGGCTCATCAAAGTCATCTGATGTGACTGCCGTGTTATTTATGGAGGCTATATTATATCACCCCTCAGAGTCCGATTCACAACCAGCATGAAGACTGAGATCATGTATCTTCATCTGAAACGAGTTTCTGACACACCGTGAATTCTGGGGACTAAATCTGGCCATTTTTTTTTTTTTAGTAAAGACATGCATGTAGGAGTTTAACCAAGCCTGTCATGTGGCAAGACATAACGCTGTCATACATGACAGAAACAGCTGTGCGCATCATCATCCATGGAATGGCGACATTAGGTACATTGGGTACTTTAGAGATGACTTGATCAAAAGTGTTAGGCTAAGATTTAAAGGAAACATGTCAGAGGGGCCTTACTAACTCTCTTTCACATAGATTTTATTTTATTTTATTGTTTTTATTAGCCTAATGGACAATGTTGCATTAAGAACCTGGCAAGAGGAGTGTTCCATTAGCCATAATGTGTTTATTCAAGTTGGTTGTTGCGGTACTCTTCGATAGAGGACTGCATTTTAACATCTGAGGAGCTGTCTGTGTGTGTTAATGCTAATGGAAAATGTTTATGCAATCGAGATGTCGTTACAGGAGCTGGTTCACATTTCTGTTTCACATTGAGAAAGATATATTATCTGACAGTTGTAACGACACTGGGGTTTCACTGACAATGTTAAGAAAGGATATCTCAGGGCTACAGAACATGCATCTGAATCTCCTTAAGTACTGCCAGCCACCTCTCCGACAACACACGCGACAAAACCCTGAAGTGATTCTTTCACTCTGAGAGTAGGCAAGGGCTATGAAAAGAACACCAATGACTTTTTTCATAACTAGCTAACATTAAAAGGAAACACTGTCACTGCTTTTTCAAATCGAATGTCTTGACATGTGCAGACGACAGTAGCAGAGGTCAGGCAACCAGGGAATAGATGGATAGGTGGATGGGAGGATTGATACCTTGCAAACAAATCCATCTGGTTGGGGACAAGAATCAACAAGATGGCCTGAGGGAGGATGACAGACGTCAGAAGAATTCTGGTAAACCTGGACATTTCAACCACCCAGACATGTTCTGCTCTGAGAGTGGTAGTGGGTGAGTCAGTCCCCTTACAAAGGAATGAGCCCAATTGGCTCCAGAAAGGCCCCAGACAGGCGGCCCAGAAAGGCGGCCCAGACAGGCGGCCCAGACAGGCGGCCCAGACAGGCTCTCGAGTGGGATCTCCACTGTCAAACACCAAACTTTTTTTCTGACAACAAGCTCTGGTCGTGATGGCCAGGACACCAGATCCATCCCAGAGCATCTGGTCTCTTTCTCTCTATCTTTCGCTCCGTCTCTCCTTTCTTCTGCCGCTGTCTGCTTCGTTAGGGACTTGTTCACATTGAACTGAAGTGAGCACTTGAAGTTACTTCATCAGGCACTAAGTCAAATGAGCTTACCCAAAGAGTAAGGGGAAAAGCCAAGTTAAATAAAATGACATACTATTTGTCACATGCTACATAAACAACAGGTGTAGACTAACAGTGAAATGCATTCTTACCGGTCCTATTCCAACAATGCAGAGTTCAAGATAAAGATTGTTTTTACATTTATAATAATAATAGTGACATGCATTCTTACCGGTCCTATTCCAACAATGCAGAGTTCAAGATAAAGATTTTTTTTTCAATTATAATAATAATAGTGACATGGGGAATAAATACACAATGAATAACAAATAACAATAAAGAGTCAAAAAAACATGGCTATATATAAGGAGTACCAGTAATGAGTCAATGTGCAAGGCTATGAAGTAATTAAGGTAGCAAGGATGCACATACTGTATACTGTTGGTAGGGGTAAAGTGACTATGCAGAAGGATAGATAATAGACAGTAGCAGCAGCTCGTGGTGAGTGGGAAAGTGTGTGAGTAGCGTCAGTATGCACGTGTGCGCATGTTATGTGTGTGTGTGGGCGTATCTTCATGGACAATTTTTCATCTGCCTGTGACAACTTCTGCCTCACAATCAGAACAAAGAAGACTGAAGTTATGTACCAACCCGCTCTCTGTAATCCTTACATGGACCCAACCATCTCTGTGAAAGGTCAGTCACCATCAGCTGTGGACAAATTCCCCTACCGTGGCAGCACAATGCCTCATGTTGTTCATATGGACAATGAAACAAACATCATTATCACCAAGGCTTGAGTAGCCTTTTGCCGTCTGCGAGATTCGGTGTGGGAAACGGACAGGCATCAAACCGGCAACAAAACTGAAGGTTTACACCAGGCAGTCCTATTACCGATCCTTACTTATGGCTGCGAAACCCGGACAGTCTACCAACGCCATGCCAGGAAACTAAATCACTTTCACCTGAAGTGTTTGAGGAAGCTTCTGAGGATTGAGTGGCAGGACAGAATCACAGCCACTGGAGTCCTCGGCCGTGATGAGATTATGAGCGTTTCCCACGCTGCTTATGAAAGCGCAGCTCAGACGGGCGGGCCATGTGGCCAGGATGCCTGCTACCTTTCTCCCAAAGCAGATCTTCTTGGGAGAGCTGAAGAATGGGAAGCTGGCACAAGGAAGCTGGCACAAGGTGGGCCGAAGAAACGCTTTAAAGACACCCTGAAGGCCTTTCTCAAGAGCTTTAACATCGATCTAAGGTCACTGGAAAGCCTTGCTCAGGATCGTACCACCTGGCAGAATCTGGGATGGCTCTACCACCATCAGCAGGACCAAAAACTCCATGGTGAACAGACAACAACGAAAGAGCAGTTTCAGCAAAGCCGTACCTCAGGAGACTGCTACCAAGATATCATGTCCAGTGTGACAAAGAGTGTTCCGGGATTTGTCTCATCAGCCATCTGCGCACTAACCGTACCCCAGACTCATCCCAATGAATCGTATCATGGTCATCATCAACCTATGATGGACGAACATGTGTGTATGTGTGTGTGTGTGTGTGTGTGTGTGTGTGTGTGTGTGTGTGTGTGTGTGTGTGTGTGTGTGTGTGTGTGTGTGTGTGTGTGTGTGTGTGTGTGTGTGTGTGTGTGTGTGTGTGTGTGTGTGTGTGTGTGTGTGTGTTGGGGTGTCAATGTAAGTCCAGTGTGTGCATGGAGTCAGTGCAAGAGAGTGAGGTAAACTGTTGTAAGTTAATTGAGTCAACATGAACTTGATTGGGGCCAGGCATTGGAGTGCAAAAAGCACCTCTCTGCACAGTTTGCATTCTGAACATGAGGCCGGCAGGAGCCCCTTTGCAGCCTCTCTCAAAATAATGAGGAATTAATTCAGCCGGGATTTTTTATTCTGCCAGGCCACGATTAATCCCATCAGTAAACAAAGCAGAGGTCATCTTGTTTTGGAGAACTCCAATTAGAGTCTAATCAGCACTAATCAGACAAGCTGCTCACCAGCATCTTTGTGCTTTTCAACAGTAACGGGCTCTCAGGCGAATGTCCTGCCCCCAACACACTGTGACCGACCAACACTCTGTGATCCTGTGTTGAGGAAGTGGAAGGGAGATGAAGGGCTAACTAGAGATGCTTTTCATTGACATTAGCGTGTGTGTGTGTGTGTGTGTGTGTGTGTGTGTGTGTGTGTGTGTGTGTGTGTGTGTGTGTGTGTGTGTGTGTGTGTGTGTGTGTGTGTGTGTGTGTGTGTGTGTGTGTGTGTGTGTGCGAGCGTGAGTGCGTGTGTGCGAGCGTGAGTGCACATGTGTGTGTGTGACAGCAGTTTAGAAGATATATTCTGTGTGACCTCAACTGTGTAGTTTCAGACACACTTGTGCTTTATGTTTCTGTTCATAGCCATGGCTGTTTGTCTCCAGATATATATGGAAATAAGTCCAGACTTGCTGTTTGGTCAAATGCCCACCCTGATATCACACAACATTTGCAAGGGAGAGTTGAGGGGCTAATTAAGTGCTTTGCTCACGGGCAGATTAGCATGTCCTCTAGATAGCTCAGGATTCTAACCAGCAAACCTTTCAGTTACTGGCCCAACGCTCTTAACCGCTGGGCTACCTGCCGCCCTATACACCTCTTATTGGTCCACCTTTCTCTGTCATGTTAGGTGTTAAAACTCAAGGCACATCTTCAGAGTTGCCTGTGGCCCCAGGTCTGCCCCATTTGCTCCTACAGTACAGGTGCCCACAGCACTGTGATTGCCTTGAGGGGAGCCCCTTAATCAAGTAACTGTGGCCATCATGGCTGGCATTTTAGCTGGATAACTACCAAATGCTGCAGCGACTCTCCTACCATGTCAAATGACATAGTTTGTCATGGTTTTGGCTTGAACTATTATCTGTCGAAAGTTTGTGAGCTGTTAATAGTTCTTAGTGACACGGATCCGAAGTCGGGCTCAGCTCAATTGCTGGAGTCGCTGTGGAATGAGTTTAAGGGGAGTGAGTGTAACGGAGGTAAGAACATGCTGTAAGCTCACTCCACAGTTGTCAAGGAGGGCGGGCACGTGTGTTTGCGATCAGAGGACCACTGGTTTGAGTCCAGTAATGGGACAGAGACAGCGAAGGAAGCAAAGCTGTTTATTAATGAGTGTGTGTGTGGCTCCTGTGGTGTTTCCTCCTTCTCAGTCATTTAATTTGATACCATGAAAAAGGATAGATAAGAAGAAATATGTGCGTTCATTGCTGGTCACTGAATAGCCTCTTCCCTCCAACTGCCTAGGTATACAGTATACTTGAATGACAAATCGTTGACACATTTGGGTAACCGATAGCTTTCCAAGGCACTCATAAGAAGTGGTGTAAAGTACTTACAGTAAGTAGAAATACTTTAAAGTACTACTTAAGTAGTTTTTTGGGGTATCTGTACTTTACTATTCATATTTTTGACTACTTTTACTTTTACTTCACTACATTCCTTTAGAAAATATTGTACTTTTTACTCTATACATTTTCCTTAACACCCAAAAGACCTTGTTACATTTTGAATGCTTAGCAAGACATGAAAATAGTCAAATTCACACACTTGTCAACCGAACATCCCTGGTCATCCCTACTGCATCTGATCTGGTGGAGTCACTAAACACACATGCTTCGTTTGTAAATTATGTCTGAATGTTGGAGTGTGCCCGTGGCTTTCCGTAAATTACAAAAACAAGAAAATGGTGCCATCTGGTTTGCTTAATATAAGAAATGTGTAATTATTTCGACTCTTACTTTTGATACTTAAGCCTATTTTAAAACAAATACTTTTATACTTTTACTCAAGTAGAATATTACTGGGTGACTTTTACTTTTACTTGAGTCATTTTCTATTAAGGGATCTTTACTTTTACTCGAGTATGATTGTTGGGTACTTTTTCCAACACTTCTCATAAATTTAACCTATCCTCATGTCCGAATCTGTCAATCTTCAGATGACAGTTATGTCGAGGTTGAATAACTAATGAATATGTTGGGCTTCCAACGCCTTCATGGCCTCTCAATAGTTTCTTAGCTGTCTTTCAGCACAGTAAATTGTAGACATTTTATGCTATTGTTATTTTACTAACATGCTGCTGGTCGTCATTGGTTCTAATCCATGTTCATCTGTTGCCATTGACAAGACCAGATTTGTCTTTGGTTTATTTGCTAATTGACCGCTAGTCTTAATGAAGACAAAGTTGCTGATTGATTATTCGTCTTAATGCAGACTAAAGGACACACAGTCCATGCTATTGGCCTACCTATAACGTGTTAAATGCTACCACTGTTTCCAGTTCAGTTTTATAGACAGTGCAGCACTTCACATTTTGCATTTTCACAATAGCATGACTTCTCCTTTGGGGTGTATATCATTGTTTTACAGTCGTTTTCCTTCTCCTGTTTCTGTGGCGCTTGCAAAATACGTCGCACACCAAGTTTCCTTCATTCTAGTTTCCTTCTCTTCCTTGTTCGTCTCCTTTGAATTATGTGCAGCAGAAAACTGATGCCCTATTGCCTACAATGTTTATTGAAAAGGAATGTTGTAACCTCCTCTTGGCTAACATTGTTCCCAATTAGCATCAAGTTAAGTTATTTGGAGTACCGCTACTGTAGAATTTGAATTCCAGTCCATGGGGGGGAAGTCTAGTACGAGGAGGTAAGAAAGGAAGCCCTTAAAAACACAAGATCAGATCAGCCAATGAGCGGAGGGTTCCTGCCGACGTATTCAACCACCATAAAGCCTGTCTCAGCATAGCCTACCCAGACGCATACAGACGTAGATGTTAACCTGGTCCTATTCCAGCTGTCAGACCCACGTCTGGGTGTGCCTGCATGTAACTGGCATGATGCCAGCTGCTTTATGTTGTTGCTGTGGGTCCACCATTACACACTTCGACAATACTACAGCGAAAGAGAAGGCTGCGGTGCATATTTAGCAATGGGAGCGCTTTAAGTTACACCACCGGTGGGGATTTGACCCCCAGGATCCAGGAATATTCCCGGCATTGATGTTGTAGGCTCCGTGCAGGCTTTCGCCACAATGTGGTACATGGAATGCCAAGGTATTGTTTGGAGTAATGGGAGAGGTAAAACCTTTCAGCTGTTTTGAAACTCAGAACAAAAGACCGTTTAAGGAGACCGCCATTGCGATATGCAGCACGCTGTTTGGATGTCTAGTTTTGGGCACCTGCCGTAACCTAGATATACTTGTTCGTATCAGTAATGGATAGGTGAAATTAATTCCTTGTTTTGCCCCGTTTCTACATGTATCGTCATTTTGGGGTTGTAGCCGGTAAGAGAGAAGAAAAATAACTGCGAAAGCTGTTTGATATTCAACCGCGGATATTCAATATAGCTAATTCCACTTTTGGCCCAGGAAAACATCCCGCCATGATTCAGCTTGACAGCTTGACAGCAAAGTAGATCTGAATGGGATGGTAACTTATAAAGTCCCCTCTAACGTTAGTCACCTTGCACCTTGGGATTTTTCATCACGCAGACTCGCCGGCAGCCTATGAGAATTTCCTGGTGCAAATGACCTTCCCCCGCCTTCTCTCTGAGATGGCGTACGAAGTAGACTGAAATGAAAATTGTCTGGATGAAATGGATCCATTTTAGATCCTCTGTTTGATGGTGGAGGAGGTGGGAAAAAAAGAGAGAGAGAGAGAGTGAGAGAGACTGTCATTTGTCCAAGGTAATATCTCTCATGGTGGGAAAAGAAAACTAAAAAAGATGTGTGTGCTCAGCGGGCCAAACACACAGGGGCTGCTGCCAGATTGACAGTGTATTTAAGAAGCCATTAACTTGACATACATTGCTTTGAAATAGCGGTTTACAGATGGAGGCCCAAGCCTCCCTGTTTCCCAGCCTACACACACCTCTCTTTCACTGTGACGCTCACTGTGACTATACTAGGTCATAATGGATTGGGAATGGGAGTGTTTTCTGCACAATAATCACTGTATTGCCTGGTCTGTCTCATTACCTGTATTTCACTGGCCTGTCATGTTGGATCAATGGTTTCCCAAACTGTAGTACAAGACTACTCCGTGGGCAGGATGGAGGGAAGCTAGAAGTGCTGAGTCAGCACGGCGGCCATCTTGCCATCTCAGAGTGCCTCCCGAGATGATTTAAACCTCTTCTGAACCAAGGCTCAACTTTCATTAGCCAGTCGTCATTATTCCCCCCTCTCTGTCTGACAGATGGCATTGTGGGATATCGGTTTTTAAGTCAGGTCATCTTTCATATCCCATTTATTTTCCCATTTGATGAGAAGTTCTCGGGTCCAGTCAAATTCATTTTGCATTTTGAATATTGATTTTTGACATTTTTTTCTCATCCTCACCGCCGCCACTTCTGTGGATCGGTCTCGTAATGTTCTCTTTGGCTCTTGGCACACATTTGGACACAGCGATGCTTGTCTGCCTGATTAAAAGCGGACTAGCATAAAACATATGAATAAATATGAGGAGAGCATGGTTCATAACTCACACTTTTTATCTGATCAATCCGCATACACTGTATGCTGCTCACGTGAATGTAATTATGGCCCGTAATTAGTAATACATAAATATAAACGCTATCCATACTGAATGATTTTTTAATGATTGACAATTACCAAGGTCATACGTAGTTTACTTGGACCATTCTATGGCATAACCAATGTCATTCTTGTAGGTTCATTTTACTATGACGTTCCATCTTCCTGTAGGGTTTAAAGGGCCTTCTAGTTCCAGTATGAAATAATGAAAGGTGTGATACTATAGCTCTCATCTACACTGAGAGGGTCACCAGGGTCGGATCCCTCTGTGTTGCTGGCGGCTGTCCCTTTTTAGTTCCCTGGCATTTCTTCCATGTGGGATTTGTTATAAATGAGGGGATCAGGAGTGTTCAGAGGGCTTGCGCTCTCTCTCTCTCGTCTCTCTCTCTCGTCTCTCTCTCTCGTCTCTCTCTCTCGTCTCTCTCTCTCTCTCTCTCTCTCTCTCTCTCTCTCTCTCTCTCTCTCTCTCTCTCTCTCTCTCTCTCTCTCTCTCTCTCTATCTCTCTCACACTCTCTCTCTCTCTCTCTCTCTCTCTCACACTCTCTCTATCTCTCTCACACTCTCTCTCTCTCTCTCTCCGTCAGGAAACTCCGTTGACTGAAGTGCTTTTGGGAAATAGGTGCTGTAATGTCACATTATTAAATATGCAGCATTTGATGTAATGGGACGATCGCCGTATCAGGGCCTCGGATAGTCAAACTGCCTCTGCATAAACACACTGCCGGTGTATTAGATTCTAACTAATAAAGACCTTATGGGGGTGTCTGTCTAGGTATAAGTAGATTTTCATGATGAATTGTACGTCTTTATCATATAAATATGACCCATTCCAGCAAAAACACAGGGAACAGCCTTGGTCAAAATGAGGTTTGTAATCACATTAGAATAACAAATGCCTTATTTCTGAAAACCCATTTATATTAAAACATCTCTAAAAGATGGCTTTTTGGGGCATAACATTTTTGGATTTGAAACAATCCACTTTGAAAGTTTGTGAAGCATGAAGGAAGAGATTTGTGCCGCACAGCCGTCATTGTCTTGGTACAATATTGCAATTTGAAAGGTGATCAAGCATGACTCAATATGCTACAAGGCCTGCTGTCAATGGACCATAGTGTACTATTGTAAATCTGGCATTCCTTGTTTGCCTCTTTAAAGCCTGATCATTTGTGGAGGATTTTTTACATGTAAAACAGTTCTCCACAAAAAGTACATTACAAGTATATTGGGGTTTTTCTGGCTCCAATTTTAAAAACTACTATGGAATCTGAATTGAAAAGGATAAGCTGACTGTTCTAACAATACAACAACACTGTACATCAAATGCTTGGAATTTCAGGGCACATTTTCTCTATCAATTCCCCACTGAAGAGCTCTAGAGGCTAGGTTGGTCTCTGTGGGGCTAGGGGGGGTTAACGGTGTCGCACATGGTCACACAGGCTGGAGTCAGTGTTGGAGCCCCAGCCAGGCTAACTGTGCATGAAAGAGGAGGGTGCTTCTGTGGCTGCTGGGCCTCTCTGGGGATGACGGGGAGAAAGACAAAGACAAAGACAAAGACAGAGTGACAGAGAGAATGAGGGGTGGGTTAATACACTGCCTGGCTGCTTGCCTTGCTGACAAAGAGCCCTCATTCCCAGTCTGGGCTTTGCAGCTAGGCATCATGGGGTATAGAATGATGTGGAACCGTGCGTCATTGGCTGCAGGGGACCCACGGCATTGTGGCGCACAAGGGACAAGAACGGACAGCCAAATACTGGTCGTCACGGGAATAAACCCAGGTCCTCAGGAGGGTCCTCAGTGGAGGCTATGGAGAGGGCAGGTAGAATCTTTTGGGGGGGTTGGATGCCGGCTTGAGGGGGTGAATTTAATTGTACAGATTTCTTAGTCATTGCCAAGCAGCTCCTGTGCTGTTCTGCTGTATAGTGAGCGGAGAGGAGAGAGGAAAGAGGGCTGACAGTATGTCAGAGAGCCCTGAGAAGGGGATATCACACTTGGGCGCGCCAAGAGATTAGACAGCTGACAAGGCAGGGCTTTGGCCGCTCGCTCCCTCACTCTGTGTTTACGAGAACACAAAGGGGAGGCCAGGCAGCTGATGAGCTTTTGGCACAAGGAGGGTTACTGGAGTCCTCTCTCTCATATCCCCCCTTCCCGTCAACAGTCCCTGAGAAATGAGAACATTTGCATGAAATCCAATCTGGGTTTATATTTCGGAAGAAATTGTTCCATAATTGGAGCTTTCTTAGGCAAGGGGTTGTCGTTCCTCTTTTGTACTGTATCTTAATCAAGCCATACTCCTTCCGTCACAGCAATTCTCATTCTCACCAATAGCCTATAGGAAGTGCTGATTCAAGTTTAAAAACCTGTATAGTGGGGGATCACATGACCATTGAACAAGATGGTCGCATGAACTAAATGCTCCACACAAGTAGTTTCCAATGGCGGCTTCAAAAGGCGACATTACAGGTGACATTTTTACCCGGACTCTAGCAATAGCCATGGAAAAGCCTTCAAGATACAGCTAGCTTCAGAAAAAGCTAGCACCATTAGCCAGGAGCAAGAGGACCCATCCCCTCCTGAGGCCCAACAACTGCCAACCTCGCACTCTGTCGAAGCAGATCTCAACATCAAATTAGATGGCATTAACTCTCAGCTCAGTGTGATAGGGGGAAGGTGACAACCCTGGAAAATGCTTTGCCTGACATCAACAACAAGATAACCATCAACGTGGGGCACCTGGTTGAGGCAGAGGGGCGAATCCTATCCATGGAAAACTCACTGGCAGACGCCATGGAAACAACAGCATCTGCTGAAAGAATACAGAGCATCTGGAAGAAAAAACAGAGGACCTGGAAAATAGGGGGTGAAAGAATAAATGTGTTGTATTAAATTTGGCCGAAAAAGAAGAGGGAAACATGCCACTGATCCGCTACCTGCAAGACAAACTCCCCGAGTGGCTCCACCTGTCCACCGACAGGCCCATAGAACTCCCCGAGCACTGAGGCCCCCACCAGCAGCCAGACAATCACAGCGCCCAATCACCACACGTTTCCTGAGATTCACCGACAAGGAACGAGTCCTACAGGCGGCTAAAATCAACACAATTACAGTGGGAAACGCCAAAATCAAATTACACCAGGACCTGTCAGCTGGAATACACTGAAAGCGCCGAGAGTTTGACGAGGTGAAGAAATACTCCACAGACCGAGGCATCTTTAGGGGATTCAAACACCCAAACGAGCTCAGGATTCTTCACCAAGGAGCCCGGTGACACTTCAAAACTCCCGAAGAGGCAAAACCTTTTTTGAAGGACAATCCTGGCCACTGAGAAATGGATCAATGATTAAAAGTGATTACTGTTATTACTAATGAAGGCAAGACAACATCCAATGACCCACCGCCCCGCGGAATGTCATTTCAGCCATCTAATTTGTATTTATTTTCTTTTAGCAGAGAGAGGGCTAGACCCTATAGCCTAACCTAGGCCTACTGATGTTTTTGCCTACTTTTATTTCCCCACATTTGTATTATTATTTGTAGTTTTCACATAGGCCTCCACCATTTATAGCCTGTCGATTACGAAACATTTACATACCTAACGAGAGGCTCAAGGTGACAATTTTATGCCTATGGCCTTATCATGTGGATAGTTAGTTTTAATGAAAACAAATATCTTATCCTATAGATCCCTCTTAAGAATTGTCTCATAATTTCTGTTTTATTTGGTCCTAACGATTAGCCCTATGACCTTTGGGGGAGGTATATGTAGGCTGGGCTATTGATTTTATTTTCTCCCTATTTTTTGCTGTGGTCTGGTCGGGGGCTACGTTGTCACTTACTCAATGCGGGGCGGAGAGGATGAGGCCTTTCTTTGGGGGAGACGTTGTGCGTTGCTAACTGTCCACATGCTTCGGAACACAAAATTGAGACTGAGCGTGGGGTTAATAGATCCGACGGGATATGTCGAGTTGTTGTCTACTCGATGGGATATGTCGAGTTGTTGTCTACTCGACGGGATATATCTACTGACATGGAACTGCCATGGTCTAGGTCATGCAATAAAACTTAAAAAGATACCATGTGCTCTTAAAAAGGAAAAAGCAGACATTGCGCCATTACGAAAGACACCTCTGTGATGCCGAACATGATTGGGTGGGACAGGTGTATTTCCCGTCTTTCAAATCAAACAACAGAGGGACAGCCATACTTATCCATAAGCATGTTCCATTCATATTTGACAAAAACATATCTGATCCAGAGGGGAGATTTATTCTGATAACTGGGTCACTGTATGGGCAACCAATTACTATCTTAAACATATACGCCCCTAACACAGACACTCCTGCTTTCATGTCAAAAATGATAACCCTGTTTAATGAGCATTGTGTTTCCTTTGGCGTGGTGGCTGGAGATTTTAATTGTACCCTCAACTCAACTCTGGACAAGTCATCTCAAGTCCCCACCACAAACCCTAGATCTGTAAAGATGTTGAACTCTTTACTAAAGACATGGGCCTGATAGATATCTGGAGGGAGACTAATAGCTCATCTATGGACTATACATACTACTCTAATGTCCATAATACCTACTCCCGTATAGATTACATTTTTACCCCACAGATTTTCATCAATTCTGCCACATGTACAATCGGACCCATAGCACTTTCAGATCACGCCTTTATCCACCTCCGCTTTGAGCTTTGATCTCTGCAAAAAACATTGTGAGGTCAAAGAGCTGGAAATTCAACACCTCCATGTTATCAAACGAAGCATTCCATACATTGGTTACTACATGGCTAGAAAACTACGCACAAGACAACAGAATTCTCCTGTCTCTCCGGCCACGATGTGGGACGCTGCCAAAGCCACACTCCTCTAAGAAAAAAGCTATGGGCGCACACAGGTTAGATCTTGAGAGGGAGCTGGAATGCTGTAAAAAAATAACAAAAACAATCCCCAGACAGCGCCTCCTGGAGTCAACTTGAAGCATCCAAAACCAATCTGAACTTGGACTTTACTTTACTAAACAGAAATACGATGAGTATAGCAATAGGCCTAGTAGATTGCTTGCTTACCCATTTAAAAAAGCGCAGTCAGAGCGTACAATCATAGCCATCCGAACAGCAGATGATGAGGTCATCCTAGTCATAGTAACAACACGTCCTAGTCATAGTGACAACCAGTTCCAGTCATCCTAACAACCCATCCTAGTCATAGTAACAACCCGTCCTAGTCATAGTAACAACCCGTCCTAGTCATAGTAACAACCCGTCCTAGTCATAGTAACAACCCGTCCTAGTCATAGTAACAACCCGTCCTAGTCATAGTAACAACCCGTCATAGTTTCCCGATTTTTACTGCAAACAATATACTTCTGAGAGAAAACATACGGATGCAGAACTCCATTCCTTCCTAGAGGGAATCTCGCTACCAAATCTATCAGTAACCGACCAAGAGGATCTCAACTCCCCCTTCACTCCCGAGGAGGTGCTGGAGGCAATTCGCCATGCCACCTAACAAGTCCCCAGGCCCAGACGGATTTCCCAGAGAGTTCTTACCAAGCTTTTGGCCCCAGCTTAGCCATATTTTCGTGCCAATGCAGGATGATTAATCAAAAACGGAGCTCTCCTAGACTCTATGTACACAGCCTGCATTACAGTGTTGGTCAAAAAAGACAAGGAGGCTCTATCCTGCTCGTCCTTCCGGCCCATAAGCTTGTTGGATTTCGACTGCAAAATAATTACCAAATTGCTAGCTAAAAGTAAACAGTCTTCTTCCCAAAAGAATAAAAACGGACCAAACTGGATTTATTAGAGATTTATCTTCTGATAACATTCACCGTCTTTTTGATTTCATTGATCAAGTAAACGCACAGAAGACCCCTGACCTGTTGGCTTCACTAGATGCTGAGAAGGCGTTCGACAAGATGGAGTGGAGCTTTCTGTTCTCAGTTTTAGAAAAGTTCAATATGGGCCCAAACTTTATTAAATGTGTTCTCATCCAAATGCCATGGTGACTACTAACGGTCTGAATTCAGACAGATTCCCTTTGGGACATGGTACAAGACAAGGATGCTTGCTGTCCCCCCTGCTCTACTTGTTGGGGGTGGAGCCTTTGGCAGAGTTGATAAGGAGCAATTCAAGTATTATGGTTGTTTCTGCAGGCGGCCCGCTGCACAAGATTTCGCTCTACGTGGAGGATGTCTTGCTCTACATATCCAACCCTGAGAAATCCCTCCCATTTTAGACACAATTTCTCAGTATGGCAAGTTTCCAGGTTATTAGATACATTTCAACAAATCCACTGTTTGCCCTCTCAATCTTACACTCAACAGATATATGAAGACACTCTGCCCATTCCAATGGAAGACACAGGGGTTTCAATACCTTGGGATCTTTGTAACACCAGATCTGAATAGCCTTTTCAAGGAAAAGTATCTCCCACTCCTGGATTGAATCAAGAACGATCTCCAAACCTGGATATCCCTCACAATTAGCTTAGTTGAAAGAATCACTGTTATCCGTTTGAACATCCTCCCTAGATTAAACTATTTATTTCAGATGCTCGCATGCTATCTCCCAGTTTCCTTCTTCAAAACAACTAACCAAAGCATTACCAAATGTATATGGGGCAATAAAAAAAACTAGGATCAAGTTCTCCAGGTTATCGAAACCTGAATCTAAGGGTGATCTTGCCCTTCCCTCCCTTCAATTGTACTACTGGTCAGCCCAAATCTGCAACATGCTAACATGAATCACAAACAGACAAGACTCGCTTCAGATAGAAGCCCAATCCTGTGGTTCATTGCCCCTAAGCTCAATTATATTCATTAATAACTTTAGTGAAGTGGACAACATAGCCCAAACCTTTGTGATTTACAGGACCCTGCTAGCATGGAGGGACTGTAAGAAATACCTTGGCATTTCCTCCCAAATATGTTCTCACTCGTCATAGTATGCTACCCAGACTTGCCAAAAGCCCTGAGTGATGCCAACTTTAATCTTTGGCATACTCTAGGGATCAGAAACCCACTACACTGAAATCCTTTCAAGAGCTCTGCACTGAATTCAATGTGCCAAGATCCATTTTTTTTATATCTTCAAATGAGACATGTCATTTCCTCATTTACTTCCAAAGGGAGGTTTAGAGCTCAGCTGAATGAAGTTGAGAGCCTTCTTGCTACAGCACAAGGCAAAATCCTAAATCCTAAATCTACTCCTCTCTGAGAATGGGGACTCCTCCTTTACTCATTTGAAAATAATCTGGGAAAAGGACCTGTGTCTGACTATCAGTGATGAGTTATGGGTGGAGGTTTGTGACAGGGTATACTGCTCCTCTACTAATGTAAAAATGAAATAATTAAAAAAAAAAAAATTATTACACCCCAGTGAGACTCTAGAGAATGAATACAGACATATTTCCTGACTGTAAAATATGTACCCCTGAAAGTGGAACCTATATGCATGTATTTTGGAATTGTAGAGAGATTGCCAGATTTTAACAATCTACACATACTGCTGCACAGAAAATACTAGATGTACAGTTTGATATGACCCCCTATATCTATCTTCTTAATGCCCAGCAGGACTTTGTTCTTGATCTTGACGGAGAAAATGTGTTCATGACTATCACATACTCTAATATTTCTCCTATGTTTAAAATGTGGATTGACCAGATTGTTGACTTTCTTCCTCTTGAAAAGCTCACTTATGACCTCCGCAAGAGACAGCCCAAGTTTGATAGACTCTGGTCTCCACTACTCAACTATATTTCAAATTGGCCAGAGTGAATAGGGTGATTAGGGAAATGAGCAGATACATGTTGTGTAAGGTGCTGCATAAACTAATTATTTGCTCGTCGTCTCAGCTAAGGCTGGAAATAGCTAATAGGAACGCTGATAGTGCTGCTGCAAGCTTGTTTGTTTTATATTTTATTCTATTATTTATGTCTGCTACATATGTGAATGTGGAATATGTTTTGTTGGTTGACTGAAAAACAAGAAAAGTTTATCAAACTTTAAATAGAAAAAAATAGTTGTAGACCTACATATTTTTCACCAAGATCAAGTTAGGTTAACTTCAACACAACACTCTTAGAAAAAAGGTTTCCAAATGGGTTCTTCTGTTGTTGCCTTTTTGGTTCCAGGTAGAATTCTTTTGGGTTCCCAAAAGGGTTCTGGCTGAAACCAAAAAGGGTTCTGTGATGAGTCCTGCTACTGGGACGAAAAGCCAAAAAGCTGAGAATTGCAGTTAAACCCCAACAATCGTTGTCAAATTCCTCCCATTACTTTTCACAGACTTTTTGGTCACAGGTGTTATTTTTCAAGCTGTGCCCACTCTATTCTCAACCTGCCACTCTCCTGTCAGAAATGACAAAAGCCAGGGAGAACTGAAGGGGGAAAAGCAGTCTTTTCACACACTGCAGTTCTGAACACGCTCTGTAATAATCTATCAAAGGATCTGTCATCTCAAAAAAGTCACCACAGAACCATGTAATAATAACATTTGTTATTTAAATATTTTTTCACTATTACAAAGTGTACAACACATTAAGAACACGTTTCCTAGTATTCTTAATATTGCGTTGAACAGCCTCAATTCAACAGGGCATGGACTCAGCAAGGTGTCGAAAAGGTTCCACAGGGATGCTGGCCCATGTTGACTCCAATGCTTCCCATAGACACAGTTGTGTCAAGTTGGCAGGATGTCCTTTTTGGTTCTGGACCATTCTTGATACACACAGGAAACTGTTGAGCGTTAAAAACCCAGCAGCGTTGCAGTTCTTGACACAAACCCGGTGCGCCTGGCACCTACTACCATACCCTGTTCCAAGGCACTTAGATCTTTTGTCTTGACCATTCACGATACTGCCGCGGTACTGTTGAGCATTGTTGTCTACCACATTCATTTAGCGAAGCGTCCTCATGCCAGTTTCAACAAAAGTCTGTACTTGAACTACAGGTCAGTCTTCAATGAGAACTTTGCTCCTTTTCGGGTTCTGAATCACTGAGAGAATTATAGCCCACTGTTTAATTTGTGTGGGCAGTTCATTTGGCAATTTGCACAACAGAATATCAACAGGGGCCATGGCGAACTTCACAGTCCCTGTTTTCATTTTAGAATTGGCTCCTCCACTGAAGTGTGTTTTTAGAAACGCTGCCAAACCTCAAATAATTAGACAATGGCTGTACATAATTCATGATGGGAAACATGGAGGGATTTGAACGTTTTGAAAGTCATTTTTTCAGCTGTAAAATCAAAGTCAAATTGAATTGGTGGCTTTCTGGACTGTTAATGCTTAAATCATCCTAACAGACAAGGGGCCAGTAGCGACTTGTGTTATTATAACCACCAGGACACATTTTAATGTCAGCTTAACCAGAGATCTGAATGTACTTCCTCCATTAGTGACAGCCCTGTGGGACTAAGTGAGTGGCATTTCACGAATAAATGGACTTGCCATTTAAATGTTACTGTGCACGTCAGTCAGCTAATGTTCTTTATATATCAAGATGCACAACACCGTAGGAGAGTAATTAAATAGAGGCAGTTAAGTTATTGAATCGAATCTCGCCTCTAGAGAATGTAACATGTGTTGTAATAATGAAGTGGGTATAAGCCTCTGGTCAAAGCAGACAGACACATCTCATCACCAGCAGATGGGAAAGGCCAAGTCTGCCATGGGTGCTGGCTTATGAGGATGTAAGGGGAGCTGAGGAGGAAGCTAGCTCAGAGAGCCTAGAGAGATGGGGCTGATTTAGAATGTGATAAACTATCTTTCAGATGCGAGAATAAGTGGTGGGAGCTTTAAAATTGGGTTTTTCTCGCGACTCATATAATTCCTCCACCTTTGCTGCACCAGTGGCAGACAGTCAGTATTAACCCATTATATCCCAGGGTCAGGGACAAAGTTGTGGAAAGTACAGATCAGTGTTGGGTAATAAAAAAATATCCGAAACTTTGAACATCCCACGGAGCACCATTAAATCCATTATTAAAAAATGGAAAGAATATGGCACCACAGCAAATCTGCCAAGATAGGGCCGCCCACCAAAACTCACAGACCAGGCAAGGAGGGCATTAATCAGAGAGGCAACAAAGAGACCAAAGATAACCCTGAAGGAGCTGCAAAGCTCCATAACAGAGTATCTGTCCATAGGACCACTTTAAGCCGTACACTCCACAGAGCTGGGCTTTACGGAAGAGGGGCCAGAAAAAAGCCATTCCTTAATGAAAAAAATAAGCAAACACGTTTGGTGTTCGCCAAAAGGCATGTGGGAGACTCCCCAAACATATGGAAGAAGGTACTCTGGTCAGATGAGATGAAAATTTAGCTTTTTGGGCATCAAGAAAAACGCTATGTCTGGCGCAAACCAAACATCTCTCATCACCCCGAGAAGTGATGAAGCATGGTGGTGGCAGCTGTGGGGATGTTTTTCATCTGCATGGACTGGGAAACTGGTCAGAATAGAATGAATGATGGATGGTGTTAAATACAGGGAAATTCTTGAGGAAAAACTGTTTCAGTCTTCCAGAGATTTTAGACTGCAATCGAGGTACACCTTCCAGCAGGACAATGACCCAAAGCATACTGCTAAAGCAACACTTGAGTGGTTTAAGGGGAAACATTTAAATGTCTTGGAATGGCCTCGTCAAAGTCCAGACCTCAATCAAATTGAGTATCTGTGATATGACTTAAAGATTGCTGTACACCAGCGGCGCTCATCCAACTTGAAGGATCATCTGGAGCAGTTTTGCCTTGAAGAATGGAAAAAAATCCCAGTGGCTAGATGTGCCAAGCTTATAAAGATATATCCCAAGAGACTTGCAGCTGTAATTGCTGAAAAAGGTGGCTCTACAAAGTATTGACTTTGGGGGGTTGAATAGTTATGTACGGTCAAGTTTTCCGTTTTTTTGTCTTGTTTCTTGTTTGTGTCACAATAAAATATTTTGTATCTTCAAAGTGGTATGCATGTTGTGTAAATCAAATGATACAACCCCCCCCCAAAATAAAATCTATTTTAATTCCATGTTGTAAGGCAACAAAATAGGAAAAATGGCAAGGGGGTGAATACTTTCGCAAGCCGCTGCACCTCTGGATGTTTTCACCCTGGATGACGTGAATCACAAAGCTGTTTTGATACCATCAGGGACGGAGAAGACTTTTCTCTGTCTTGTTCCCTCTTTCATTCCAACCTTCCCCTCACAGATGAAAATGCCACCAAGTCATCTTTCCTGAGACTTTTGTTTACAGAACCAGCGTGCGTGTGCTAGCCTGCAAGGGACCACAGATGATAGTAGCCCAAAATGTTTATTGTGTGGACTCATGTCAAGCAGACTTTTAAGTCTGCATATCTAACAAACTCTCACCAGATCAGATACAGAAGAGCGCTCAGCTGTTTATGGTGACGAGAAGAAAAGGGAGGCGCGTCTTCTTTGTGATGCATGGTGTCACAGTGATCCACGTGTCTCCTCAGTTCAATGTGTTGGGTTGTGTTGGGAGGCATGAAGGATAAACGCGGACAAACACAGGAAGGGACTGTTGATGTAACTAAAACGTTAAACAGCTTATTAATCATGCATTTCCGCTAGTGCATTATTTACCAGAGCAAATCAGTTCAACTGCAATGCTCAACTGTTGGTGTAAATACTTAAACTGCATACATAAATAGTGTTCCATTGTGCTCTTGTTTCATGGAGTAATCCTGCATTTTCTCTGCAACTACTTTAAATAATTCATGCGCTTTATATCAGCCACCCCAAGCATAAATGTTAATAAAGATTACGTGTGTGTGTGTGTGTGTGTGGTGCGTAACGTGTAGTGTACATATAATACTATCCATATATGAAATATATGTATAAGAAATACTAAAATGAGAGCACATATTAGGTCCATGTTTTATCTGAAAGATTCCAAGTAAGGAAACACTGAATCATTTTGACATTTTTTTTTTCATCTACTGTCAGAAACTACAAAAGTCTTAGCTACGATTCTACAACAATAACACTTTTGATGTCAATATGAAATGATTATAGCGGCATGGCCACTACTGGTGTAATACTGAATGGCCATCTTCTCAGCGGAAAGACAGTTAAATCATACAAATCTTTGTCAAAGTAGACAGAGCTTGTGTGATTGGAGAGGGTAGAGCACGGTTTACCCCTGAGGTTTCCACAGGTCCAAAGTACAAGGCTTCAGACAGCAGTATGCCTGGCTGCATCCTGTATCATGTGTTGTTAGGCCACTAGGGTAGCTTGAAGCAGGAGCATACTCAAAGCGCCGGTCCACTTTGCTTACCCTTTTAAAATGCATAATTCAAACATATTGGGGGAAAAAAGGCTGTGTTTCTGTTCCACATGCTACCTTCCAACACACATTCACAAACCATGTGGCACAGCAAACGGCTGCCTCGGTGCTTGTCGAGATTTGAGACATGGTGCAGATTATCAATAGATGATGGCGTTCTTGTAATTGCCCTTGCTAACAACAGAAAGACCATTTTGAAAGTAGGAAAACTTGGTTATGTTAACAGAAAGGGAAGCAGACGGGTTGGAAACTTATACCAACCCTGTTGTGATTTGGGTGTTCCAATTGTAAACCAAACCTTTAAGTCAATTTATTTTGAAAGTGTGGAATAAGCAACTTTTTTTAATACAGTACAGTCTCTATGAAAGCCTACGTTAGCAGACAGATTTAGGGTGGCAGGTAGCCTAGCGGTTAGAGCTTTGGGCCAGTAACTGAAAGGTTGTTGGTTTAAATACCCAAGCTGACAAGGTGAGAGTTCTGTTGATGTACCCTTGAGCAAGCCACTTAATCCTAATTTGCTGCAGGGGCACTGTACTACTGTGGCTGACCCTGTAAAACAACATCTTGTGTATGTGACAATAAAACATAGTATGCATCTTCATTGAAATAAATATAAACTAGTCCAATATAGGGTCTCTTTCAAAAGAGTAAGATGGCTTTGTGTATTATTAAAATCCTAATAATATCATATTAATTATAGATCGTAGGCAGGCAGCTTTGAGTAAGAGTTGGCTCAGTCCAATAACACAGACACACACACACTTGAATGTAATATAAGAAACTAGTCACACTTTCCAATAACCACTTTCCAATCACACTTTCCAATAACCAGCGAAGACAGTATCAATACTGTCTATTTAGATAGACAGTATCAATCTATCTAAATAAACACTATCCACTGTTGAGATAATGTCACATTGTCAAGTAGCAGTGAACACCTTGTGGGCATGGTTTGTTTCTGGATTTATATTGCATTCTGGGACATTTAGACCTTTTCTCCATCTCTCTCCTAATGTTGTTAAGTGTTGGAGGACACCAGGCTGCATGCAAAAGGCTATTCCAGGCCATTTATCCTGCGTTCAGTAGCCTTGAAATGGCATTTCAAGATTTTATTGTGCATTTCACGAAAGGTCGGCATTGCTCATTGGGCACTTGGTGTGCAGTGGACTGAAACGTACCTTGCAGCCAGTCCAGTCTACCCCGTCTGCCCCCTCATCCTTTCTCCTCGGATCAGCTACCTCGGGGAGAGGGTATGTTTTGTTTATTATTATTATTATTTTCCCCTAACCCTACCACCCCTCCCCTAATTGGAGTAAACTAATGGAGAACAACACTTAGGCTTCTATTTCCAGCTTATACATACTACATACATTTTACAGACACAGTATATTTTACATAGGTTATCTTTAGTTTGTTTTTAGTCCCATCCTTCAGCTACCCTCAACCCCTCCCATCTATCTCTGAAGACCATCCAGTTTTGATTTCTATTTGCCATATATTTTTCAACTGTGCTGTTTCACAAAAGTTTCTGAACCTATGTACATTTGACGGACACAGTATATAGGAGAGGGTACTTTCACTAAACCTGTGTGGGCAGAGAGACCAGCTCCTGATCTGTAGTGCAGCGGATAATGCCTGTAAGCTGTGTGTATATGGCACACACAGTGCATGTACACACACACACGTACACACACCGCCCACGTTTACACACACACACATGCACAAACGTGCACACATGCACACTTGCAGTACACACACACTGTTTCAGCAGACAACAAAACAACTGGGTTTCTTCACATAACAGATTGAACAAGCCTCCAGTACTTACTCCCTGCTGTGACTGTCTGTTTTTAGGACCTTTGTTGCCTTTTTGCCTGGTACAGTCTTCTGGCCCAGAGATGATGCAACTAACAACCCTAAACCCCTACAGCTACATCGATGTGGGGTCTGTAAGGTTGACGGCACAACATGCAGATGAAAAGATTTCCCACAAGGTCAGAGATCAGGACGTGCAGCCACGCTCTCCTGCTGTTGCCAAGACGTCTGTGAACTCCGGGGTTATACTCTTCTGGGTCCCTACGGGCATGTTGAGTCTGCCTCCGGACAAATTACACATGGTTCCACAGTACATTACAGTTTTCAGAGAGCATCGCATGCTGCTTTGTGTGAGGGATTCCAAGTATTCACCTACAGTGATTTGAGCTGCCTAACATAGGCATAGGTTATACTCTACCCTTTCATTCTACTAACCAACTACCAATTAAGTGTGCCAGCAGTAACAAATATCTCAGTACAATTGATTGCATAGTGGTTTTGTTATTTTTCTTTAGACCAAGTATCCCTCTCCTTGAACGGCAACCTGGTCTCAAAGCAATTCGTATTATTCTGTATGTATATCTGTACTCTCCATTTAGATTGATATGTTACGTTTGGGATGGTTACATAAGACAGATGTTACCTAAAGATAATAACAAAAATAAGGTGGGTGGATAGGCGTACAATGCAAACGTCTAGCAACCCGAAGGTTGTGAGTTCAAATCTCATCACAGACAACTGCTCGCTACTTTGCATGTTAGCTAACCCTAGCCTTAAACCTTTTAGCTAACTAGTCCCCTAACCCTAACCTTAACCCTTTTAACTAACTCCTAGACCGTGATACCCAGTCAGAAGCGTCATTCTGGGTATCATGGTCGTGTCGCCGGCGGTTTCTAACATGGCCGTTTTTTTCCCCCTCCCGTGATTTTATTTCAAGTAGTATTGCAACCTACACAAGAAATAACTAACATCGATAACCATCCAGATGTCACCTTGATACATGCATATACAGTCTACTCAATGGGGAGGGCATGAACGGCAACAACACCGGGACACAGTGCCCTTTGCTCCCGCTTGACAAGCACTACGGTCCTGCAACGGTGTGGGAAGTAGCTACCTAGAATCAGGGTGACAGTCACAGCAATCACACATATACAATGCATTAAGCAACAGTACATTCATCCACAGTACTTTTAATAAACAATAATCCGTTTTATAACAAAAAATTCACAATTATTTGTGTAAAACTAACAGTGAAATAAGACTCAGACTCATTCTCTGGCTTCAAAACAGAAGTCCAAACTGTCGCGGTTTGGTAACTCAATGTATGGAGGTTGCGTGGTAAGAAACGGAAGAAACAAAAACAGTGCTCAATCAAAACCCTCTCTAACCTACAGATAGAAGAGTGCTTTCTTCCCACTGTCAAGTGGACAGAGTCTGGCGTAGGACACAGAACTGAGTCAAATAACGTACTTTACTCATAATCAGCCAATAAATAAATGTAGGTACACCCACTCGCCCATACTCCAGTCGCCATATTGAGCTACAGCTGCCCCCTTCTCAAGTTTACTTACAGAGCGGCGAGACAAAGTTTCTCACTTCCTGCCTGGTCGCCCAAACGGGAGTGCAGCCCAAACTGGAGTGCAAGAGGGCTCGCCAAGTATAAAGGGAAGGCCTAGTGCCGTATCTATTATATTAATATTATGTATCATATTGTGTGATCATGTTTTAAAGCATTTACTCTATACATCCAGTGGTGTAGCCTAACCTCTACTTACCTGCAGTAATGATTTAGTCCAAGCTGGGTAGGGCTTTGTGTATGTATTTAGTTTAGCCCAGACTCTTGGTTGGTTAGTAGCTTGTCCTGAGACTGTTGAGACTTTTGAATATGTTTATTCTTACTTTGTTAATTAATGTGGCTTTATTTTGTCATTCTCATATCCTTAACGTTACATGTTTTCTTCATTATTATTGTAACTATTTTTGTAAATAAATCCACCACCTCTTTTGCACAGAACCTCTGGGACTCCGCTTCCATCCTTCTCCATGTACAGTTGAAGTCGGACGTTTACATACACTTAGGTTCGAGTCGTTCAAATTTGTTTTTCAACCACTCCACAAATGTCTTGTTAACAAACTACAGTTCTGGCAAGTCGGTTATGACATCTACTTTGTGCATAAGTTGACTGTGCCTTTAAACAGCTTGGGAAATTCCAGAAAATTATGTCATGGCTTTAGACGCTTCTGATAGGTTAATTGTCATCATTTGAGTCAATTGGAGGTGTACCTGTGGATGTATTTCAAGGCCTACCTTCAAACTCAGTGCCTCTTTGCTTGACATCATGGGAAAATCTAAAGAAATCAGCCAGACCTCAGAAACAAAATTGTAGACCTCCACAAGTCTGGTTCATCCTTGGGAGCAATTTACAAAAGCATGAAGGTGCCACGTTCATCTGTACAAACAATAGTACGCAAGTATAAACACCATGGGAACATGCAGCCGTCATACCGCTCAGGAAGGAGATGGGTTCTGTCTTCTAGAGATAAATGTACTTTGGTGCGAAAAGTGCAAATCAATCCCAGAACAACAGCAAAGGACCTTGTGAAGATGCTGGAGGAAACAGGTACAAAAGTAACTATGTCCACAGTAAAACAAGTCCTATGTTGACATAAACTGAAAGGCCGCCCAGCAAGGAAGAAGCCACTGCTCCAAAACCGCCATAAAAAAGCCAGTCTACGGTTTGCAACTGCACATGGGGACAAATATTGTACTTTTTGTAGAAATGCCCTCTGATCCGATGAAACCAAAATAGAACTGTTTGGCCATAATGACCATCGTTATGTTTGGAGGAAAAAGGGGGAGGCTTGCAAGCTGAAGAACACCATCCCAACTGTGAAGCACCGGTGTGGCAGCATCATGTTGTGGGGGTGCTTTCCTGCAGTTGGGACTGGTGCACTTCACAAGATAGATGGCATCATAAGGGGGGGAAATTATGTGGATATATTGAAGCAACATCTAAAGACATCAGTCAGGAAGTTAAAGCTTGGTTGCAAATGGGATTTCCAAATGTACAATGACCCCAAGCATACTTCTAAAGTTATGGCAAAATGGCTTAAGGACAACAAAGTCAAGATATTGGAGTGGCCATCACAAAGCTCTGACCTCAGTCCTATAGAATATTTGTGGCCAGAACTGAAAAAGCGTGTGCGAGCAAGGAGGCCTACAAACCTGTCTCAGTTACACCAGCTTTGTCAGGAGGAATGGGCCAAAATTCACCCAACTTATTGTGGGAAGCTTGTGGAAGGCTACACAAAACATTTGACCCTAGTTAAACAATTTAAAGGCAATGCTACCAAATACTAATTGAGTGTATGTAAACTTCTGACTCACTGGGAATGTGATGAAATAAATCATTCTCTCTACTATTATTCTGACATTTCACATTCTTACAATAAAGTGGTGATCCTAACTGACCTAAAACAGGGAATTTTTTGGGGGATTAAATGTCAGGAATTGTGAAAAACTGAGTTTAAATGTACTTGGCTAAGGTGTATGTAAACTTCCGACTTCAAATGTACCTTCATCTCTTTTACTTTATTTAACTAGGCAAGTCAGTTAAGAACAAATTCTTATTTTCAATGACGGCCTAGGAACAGTGGGTTAACTGCCTGTTCAGGGGCAGAACGACAGATTTGTACCTTGTCAGCTCGGGGGTTTGAACTTGCAACCTTCCGGTTACTTGTCCAACGCTCTGTCCTACGCTGCCGCCTCTTAAGGTTTATCCAGTACCAACATCATCACACGTCTCATCATCACACGTCTCATACTATTAACCCAAATATGAATGCTCATAACCCTGGGCCTAGCTCTCTATTCAGGCTCTGTCATCGGTTGATAGATGAACGGGTACAAATTGCAATATTGGCAACCAAACAATGCCTGCACTATAGTTAAATATACGGTATCTCTGGAGAAATATAAAAATCTCTTCTCTCAAGGACATAGCGAGAGAAAAAAATAAAAGAGAGACAGAACGGGAAGAAATTGCAGAGGGTCCTGTTTTCTTCCCCAGCTGTTTACAGGGTGCCGCAAAGGCCGTAAATTTAGAGGAGTTGAAGCATATTGGGCATCATCTCCGGCACCCATCATTCCAGAAATTGCCCCTCTTTAGCCTCTCTGCAGAAGTGCACAGTGCATTGCTATGCTTGTGGATCCCTCACTCTGTCACTTTGCGGGTGACACTCCCCATAAACAACCAGCCGCCATGATATCTCAAGGGTAGAGGAGCCATTTGGATTTTGGCCTCCCCGAAGATATAAAGGATAATAATATTTCCCTTACTGGACCATTTTTGCACGGGCAGTTGGTGAAGTCAGGCCTTTAAAAGCATTGGGAAGTTGGTCGGTGTCAAACTTGGCAACCAATTGAAAGGCTCCAGATGTCTAATCTGTCAAGGAAATGCTCAAGTCACGAGTGATTATTTTGCCATCTACCTGAATATCGCATCTGGCCATCTACACACCATACACATCTTAAGGGGATTTAAATATGCCTTAACAGATTTCTTTGACTCCATAAGCTCCGCCTTTTGAATGGAGGGATCCAAAGGGTTGCCTGGAGGTCTGCAGTCTCTGCACCTCACTCACAACAGCTAATTATCCCAACAGCAACTTTTATTGAATCAGACACTTTGAAGGGCTTTCTCTGTGCTCCATCTCTCATTTTTAAAGCTATTGATTTTCCTCCGATCATATCTGGCCTTGCATTTTCAATAAGCTTCCTTTTTTTCTTCCAGCCTTTTTACTTTCTTTTCCATAGCGGTACAAAGCGTCTCTCTCTCTTTCACTTTCGGAGCTGGCAAAACCGTAACTGTAAACACACCATCTACTCTCAGCAATTATCAAAGGGGTTAGAATGGGAGAGGAATTGATCTGCTCGCAGGCAGCACAACAGCAAACAAAGCCTATGTTTCCCCTGTGTGCATAGCAATTATGAAGTGCAAGAAGAAGGAGTAACATTTGCACGAGACAAAGACACCTAGACAGACATCTACAAACAGTGTGTCACAAAAAAAAACTGGGACCAAACAGAAACACTTTAGCAATTGGTTGTAATTATCACCTGCATTTTGTTAGTGTTCCTCTGCTGAAACACGTTATTGATGTTTGCCTGCCCTTTTGACGATCAAGTTGATCAAGTTTACCATTGCCACGTGAGTGCAAATATCTTCTTATCGCCATGGCTTTCTTGAAGGCAGATAGAAATGACGACAGCAAACACTGCCGCTACAGACAACCTTTTAAGATTTTGCATGTAGGGCATCCTCATACAACCCCTTTCCTACTTCCATAATGGAGTTCATCCCTTTGTTCTGCATGTTTGTCACAACTCACAACTCATCTGTCAACTTTATGTGACTGTGTGTTTGTTCCTCTACCTCCCATTCAATCTATTCCTGGAGTGTTTGATTCAAACCCCGATATGAAATGTCCCTCAGTCGCTGGAGCGATATATAAGATATATGAATGACGTTTAGGGAAAAAAAATCTATTGACGTGTGATGCTCGTCCTTCGGGGCCAGATTTGATGACATTGGGTGGCTGCAACAGTCTGTTGTTTTTCCAGTGCCGTGATGGTACAGTCAAAAGAAACGCTGGGTTGTTTGGTTCACCCAACTGCTGGGTTGCAGGTGTTGGTTCACTTAGTTGGGTTGTTTTCTTCAAAAACGCTGGGATGCTTGGTTTTTGAGATATGACCCAGCTGGTCCGATCAGAAGACCAGAGGTGGAGTTTGGTAGGGGCGTGGCATTCCCCTAGTTCTTTTTACCCACCCATGAGAGTACATGCCATTCCTGTTCATCTGTTCTTTTTGTATAGTAATTTGATGTGAAAGTTGAAGCTTGGTGGTATTGTAGCTTCAAAGACATTTACAGCAGTGTATTAGTGCCTTAAAAGCATATGTTAATCACATTGTTGGGAGTCATTTTCATTATAGTCTCAAAGAGCTTTAAGCAGGGAAAAAAATGATGCACTTAAAAAATGCTTGTCAATAGATGGATGATCATGGCAGGCGGGGTAATTCATTGGCTTGAGCAGTCAGCACCAGGAGGAATAGTTGAATGGAGGAAGACTAGAATAGAGGCAGTTCAGAGATGAAGCAGAGGGGGGGGGGTCACATCCAGGGAGTTTCAGACACATTTTTTTACGTTACAACTTTATTCTAAAATACATTTTTTTTATTCAGCAATCTACACACAATACCCCATAATGACAAAGAGAAAACAGGTACCAAATATTTTCTGCAGCAATGAAGGTCCCCAAGTACACAGTGGCCTTCATCATTCTTAAATGGATGATGTTTGGAACCACCAAGACTCTTCCAAGAGCTGGCTGCTCAGCCAAACTGAGCAATCGGGGGAGAAGTGCCTTGGTCAGGGAGGTGACCAAGAACCCGATGGTCACTCTGACAGAGCTCTAGAGTTCCTCTGTGGAGATGGGATAACCTTCCAGAAGGACTACCATCTCTACAGCACTCTACCAATCAGGCCTTTATGGTAGAGTGGCCAGACGTAAGCCACTCCTCAGTAAAAGGCACATGACAGCCCGCTCTTTGGCCTGAATGCCAAGCATCATGTCTGGAGGAAACCTCACCCCATCCTTGCGGTTAAGCATGGTGGTGGCGGCATCATGCTGTGGGGATGTTTTTGGGCGACTAGACAGAATCAGGGCAAAGATGAACAGAGAAAAGTACAGAGAAATTCTTGATGAAAACCTGCTCCAGAGCCCTCAGGACCTCAGACTTTTCTAAAAACATGATTTTCTTGCATTGTCATTATAGGTTATTGTGTGTAGATTGATGAGGGAAAAACATTATTTTATACATTTTATATTAAGGCTATAAAGGTTAAAGAAAATTTTGAAAAAGTCAAGGGGTCTGAATACTTTCCGAATGCACTATGTACTGTCACATGAAGAACGTGTACATAGAGGAACATACACCTGTACCTTTTGTGTTTTATGTACGTAGTGATGTATATGTTGTGATTTAATTGATCATTTGCACAGCCTGATTGCCAGTGTTTGGTGTCTCAATCAAAGACCTGAGTAAGACGTTTCTATTCTCAGGGAATGTTTGTCCAAGGATATTGCTTTTCAATAAGTGACCACGAGTTAGGTACTCCATTTGAAAGGTCCTGGGAGAGAAACCATACCAAACATCTGGTGTTCTATTGAGTCCATACAGATGAGACCCAAAAACCTGGTTGAATCAAAGGCCTTTATTTTTTAAAAGCTATGTGATGTTGAATCAAAATCCAATGACATGCTGACGTTTCGCATTCAATTCCCATTTGAGAAAAACCAAATGTAAATCAAAACTAAACTTTGTGTGCCCAGTAGGGAGCAGCTTGCAAAAGACAGTATGAGCCATTGCCTGGACATTGGCATCCATCTACAGTAATTAGCCCTGGCAGCCGATAGTGCAGATCTAGTTCGCACTATCGTCTCGGATTGAAGTGCATTCTCCAGATTACACTTGCGTCCCCCGTGGACCGGCTTGTACATACACCATCCTCGATTCAGGCTGCAATGGCATCATTTCCCTCCTTAACTAGCTTCAACAGCGAAAAGGCAAAAGAAAAATGGAAATAAACAGTATTGTCTGAGTAAAACACATTTTTCCACCACCATTTTCGGGTTTTTCAAACATTTTAGGACATTGCACACCCTTGGCTGAATTCAGTGTGCAACATCCTAAATGGTCAGAAATCCCAAAATAGTGGTGGAAAGTTGTTTTATTAAGACAGTACAGACATTTTTTTACTTTTTTTTACAGCCCCCCCCCCCCCCTTCTCCCCTTTAAAGGTAGTTAAGGAGGGAAATGATGCCATTGCAATCGAGGATGTTTTATGTACGAGCCGGGCCACGGAGGACACAAGCATACTACTAGGAATGCACATCAATCCTAGCCGATGCCGCAGATCTAGCGCGTACTATCGGATGCCTAGGCTAATGAGATTTATTTTTGCGTGTGCTGAGAAACTCCTACAGATAAGAAGAACGTTGGGTTCTTGCTCTCCCCATGATTGACAAGAGTCCATGTGACATTATTCTTCGCACATCCTATGAGTACACTGCCGTAATTGGCTTTCTTCCTCACATACAGCGACACACAAGCACACTCATTGTTTTGGTCTCTCAGATCATCTGAAGTTCCCTTGTGTGTTCCATCTCTCTCTCTCTCTTCCGGGTTGACACATGAGTAATTGAGGCCATCTGCCTAAAAGGGCACTGTCAGCAAAAAGGACCAAACAGATTTCAATTATCAATATACCATTTAATACATTGCCTCCAGGCCAAACAGTCTGGCATCTAGACAGTGCAAGACGGAGGATGTTATCTCTCCAACCCATCAGCAGTATGGCTACTGTACTACTGTTGCAATTTGGCATCTCATGGCTGGGGGGCGGCGGGGGAGGGGGAGGGTGGGTCAAAGGGAACACTATCCATCATACTATGGTTTGAGCGTAGAGATGGCGGACAGTGAGTCTTCTTCGTCATTCATGGCCAGTCCCATTTGAGTACACTGTAGTGTACAGTTACACGAGTCTGTTGCTCTAGAGAGGTGACTTTAATCATGAAATAGGAAAAGGCTTTTGAAGATGTCTCTGCTTTTGCATGAACTCACCACATCCTAAGGCATTACAGGCAGACCATCATGTTGATACAATCTATTTTGATTGATTCCAATTGGGTTCTCCATCAACATATCACCCTTAACAAGATGATATGCTGACACACTGTAAATGATTTCCCAGGTATCTATGAAGGCCTGATATCATTTGTTTCAAGTGTGACCCAATATTCACTGCTTTATATTTAACCAGGTAAGTTGACTGAGAACATATTCTCATTTACAGCAACAACCTTTGGAATATTGACAGGGGAGTGGAGATAAATTAGCCAATTTGGAAGCTGGGGATGATTAGCTGGCCATGATGGTCAGATTGGGAGTTCAGCCAGCACACCAGGGTTAACACCCCTACAATAAGTGCCACAAGATCTTTATTGACCCCAGAGAGTCAGGATACCCGTCAAACGTCCCAGCCGAAAGACAGCATAGGGCAATGTCCCCAATCACTGCCCTGGGGCATAAAGATATTTTTTTTTTAGACCAGATGAAAGAGTGCCTCCTACTGGCCCTCCACAAAACCACTTTCAGCACTATCTGGTCTCCCATCCAGGGACCGACCAGAACAAACCCTGCTTAGCTTATGCTGCTGGCAATGGGTTCCACTATGTGAAATGGATACCACGAGATCGTGTCCTTTATCATGCTCTTGCTAAGGCTTGCTGTGATGTGTTGGCATATTTAGTCTCTGACAGAGGGGTCAAACAAACTGCTTTTCTCTCAAAATGTGCATTTCCTGTTTACCATGATAACATTATGATAAGCCCTTCAGATGTCCACTTCATCACTGAATCTCCTAATCATTTTTAAATAGAGAACGCTATGTGGTTGTTGATTAGTGAATTTAAAAAAATCATAATCTCACCGATCATCCTCTTGCCATTAAAAGTCTCCAAAAGTGTTTTAGAAGTTAGAGAGCTATTGGAGAGTTAAATCATCTCGAGAAAAAAGTGACCTCAGTGAAGATTATATATTCTTCTATATCACCCAAACTAACACATACGAACAGGCTTCTATATCACCCATACTAACCCATACTAACAGGCTTCTATATCACCCATACTAACACATACTAACAGGCTTCTATATCACCCATACTCACCCATACTAACAGGCTTCTATATCACCCATACTAACCCATACTAACAGGCTTCTATATCACCCATACTAACACATACTAACAGGCTTCTATATCACCCATACTAACACATACTAACAGGCTTCTATATCACCCATACTAACACATACTAACAGGCTTCTATATCACCCATACTAACACATACTAACAGGCTTCTATATCACCCATACTAACACATACTAACAGGCTTCTATATCACCCATACTAACACATACTAACAGGCTTCTATATCACCCATACTAACACATACTAACAGGCTTCTATATCACCCATACTAACACATACTAACAGGCTTCTATATCACCCATACTAACACATACTAACAGGCTTCTATATCACCCATACTAACACATACTAACAGGCTTCTATATCACCCATACTATGTGCAAAAGAGAAAGCTCTATGTGTGTTCATCGAACATATCCCACCGCTTCATATTTGAAATGATATCTCCATTTGTTTTACTGTAGCGTTCAAAGTAATGATGGGACTCAACAAAAAAAAGTTATTGAACTAAATTCCGAAGCAAAGTTGTTCATGTGCATGTATTACAAAACGATATGCACATGATCAATCACTGCTTTTGTTCGTCTTCCTCGGAGCATTCACTGTGCACCTGAATGAACATACTGCTTTAAGACAGTGAGAAATATGATTCATTCTTAACGCCGTTCACACTGCCGACTATAAAATGTTGGCAATGCCATTACAATGTACAAGGCCTTCTTACGTGAGTGACTAACACGAACACTGCTCAGATTAAAATAAGTTATTATGGTGTAAGAGCTGGAGTAAAAGCAACTGTACATTTCCAATGATTTTTAAAAAAATCATATATTTGAGGATTCCTCCAGTTTCTTTCGGCTCAATACTTAAATAGCATGCGACGCTGGTGACCAAATTTTAAGCAAAGGTTTATGTCAGTAAATCATGCTTCCAAGGCTGTTATGATCTCTTTTCTCCTGTTCTTTTCTCCAACATCTGCTCCTGAAGCCTCAAGGTTAACAACGGCCTCCAGTGTAACCGTGATTGTGTGGACCATATGTTGTTTATGAGTTGAGCCAGAGCATCAAAACAGTGCAGAGGAGCTAGCTAGCTTCTCCTGTGGAACGAAGCTACTGAAAGCTGCACAAGATCAGTAAGGATGTGGGAGTTTTGATGAAGATCAATCGTGAAATATGTTTTGGGCAAAAAGGTGGCAAGGCGTCTGTCCTGATGAGAATCTAGCCAGCTAGCTGAACTTGTCGCTACAAACGGTCATACTGCATTTGTTAGTTGCATGTTCTTCTGTCTTATGTCTCTTGAAACTGAATTGAAAATGTCCAATGTATTTACAAGGCAGACTACATGTTTAAAATATGTCATTTCACTATTTTGCCAGTGGACACATTTCCGCTCCTCTGTCCTGTTTGTATGCAGAGACAATTAGATTGCAGCAGCTGTCTTGCAGGGTCCAGATTGCGTCCCTCTCCTCTGTGGCACCAATCACGCTCTAACAGGGGATCTTTTAGCTCCAGCTCGGACTTTAGGCAGAAAAGTAAAAACAGTCTGTCCTCAGGGATTGGTCTATAACATAATTCTAACATAGGCCAATTTGACTCTCTATTTTTCCCTCCCAGGGACGTGTTAGCACCTGCTGAAAGAATGTGATTTTATGTGCATGTTTATGGACACCTTGACTCTGGAGACTGGAAGGTGACTGGTAGCTCGCTGCTTCCCAGGCAACAACTTGCCCTACCCACAGACACACCTCTGTTCCCATTAATCAAAATGACACGGAGAGGGGAAACATCCCCACATCCCACATCTCCCGACAACGTCTCCACAACATAAAGAGGACATTGTGTCTCTAGCCCCGACAGGTGGAGACAGCACACGGAAAACAGAAACAAATGAAGAAAGAGTGAAAGAGAGATAGGTTACCAGATATATAGAAGCACATTCCTTGACATATCTGTATGTTATTCTGCCAAGAGCAGAACAACGGTGCATTGACTCTTATGGGTTATGTAGGCCTTACAACATAGGTATTAAAGTGAAGGGCAACCATGATATTTATGGAGGTTAGTTGGTGGGGCAGATAGGTGGTTGGGAAGGAATGCACATATATAGTTGATATACAGATACATTGATTGACAGAGACATACATACACAGCAACATCTCCAGTGTTACATCAACACTGACAGTGTACAACACTGATAATACTGAGCCAGTTTCTACACGGGTCCACACTTTTCAGTATTAAATTAACACTGTGTTTAGTGCAGATGCTGTTACACTTTGACATTGTTAGGGAATTGACACTTTTAGTGTGATGCAATAACACCTCTTCTTCTTCTTCTTCTTCTTCTTTGGGATTGGCTTGGCAGATCGCGTCCAACCTGTAGGTGCATACACCGCCACCTACTGTACTGGAGTGTGAGGTTAGGCACAGCCTACCAACATGAGCTTCCGTTATCACAAAATTGGGATGTAAAAAAAAATTACGCTGCCAACTATTAGCCCTCACAACGACTAAACAAACGCCACTCATTCCACTATTTAACCTATCTAATCCTACTCCAGGCCAATGGTCTGGGGATACAGACCACTACCACTCAACACCCCCTGCAAATCGTCTGCAGTAAAACCTCGCAATCCCAAGCACTTCTCTGCAGCTGCCACCCCAACCCTCTATTTTCTGCGACTTGCGTTCCATTTCTCCAGTACAGTTGACAACCATGGCTATGAATGCTAAGAAATCCACCAAACTGTAACACATATTCTTCCCCATCCCTCTCTATTGTCCTACTCACAGGAATCCTCTCAGGATCCCTCACCCTGTACTAGTGATGTGCATTCTGGGTCTTTTCAGTGAGCCGGCTCGTTCGGCTCAGCTCACCAAAAAGAGCCGGCTCTTTTGGCTCCCAAACGGCTCTTTAAAAAATGTTTTGTAATTTTTCAAGTCAAACAGTTTGCGATAGTTTGACTATGATTGGTGTTTAAATAATCCTAATTAAATTATTAAATGAAATCGTACTCTACCTTAACCACAATGTATTTAAAAATGTGTTGGTTTGTTATGAAAAAGAATGCTATTAAACATTTGCATTTAAAGTATAACTTTTTAATGTATATTAACAAAGTGCATATAAATCTTCCATCCATTCAGAACTAATATCATCTGAACAGCATAACAGAATAATGTACCATATCAAAGAAAAATAAATTACAATTTGCAAAACTGCAGCATGCCACAAATGAAAATAAATGTAAAAAATAAGGATGCTATTACTCATGTGCATTTAAAATATAACTTTTTATTGTATATTAACAAAGTGCATATAAATGTAACAATTCAAAACGAATACAATCTAAACAACATAATAATAGAATATTGCACCATATCAAAGAAAAATAAATAACAATGTGCAGAACTGCAGCATCCCACTTAAAAAATTAAACTGGTCCCTCTTTTCTCTCTCTTCCTTACTGCCATGTTATAACCAGCAGCACACAGCAATGCTGACCATATTTTGCTTTCATGAGAGATTTTCATTCAGAAATGCAAGCTGCCTCACTTTCGAGGGGCTGATGCGGTTTCTTCTCTCGGTAATTAATTTGTCCCGTTTTCGAGAAGATCCTCTCAGAGGGAACAGATGTGGCCACTATGCAAAGTCTCCCTGTCATGACTTTAGTAAGCCATGGGTAGACAAGAGGCCTTGATCTTCCACCAGCTCAGAGGATCTGCAGATCTGCAGACGTTTGTGGCACTACTGCTGGTACTTCTGCTCCATCTGATCCCTCTACTTCCTGTTGTATTGGACTCATTATTTTGGATACTACATTCTCAAAACAGGCACAAACTTTACACCTTCTCCACTATGGTCCCGTTGATGTGGATAGGGGGGGAGGTGCTCCCTCTGCTGTTTCCTAAAGTCCACCATCATCTCCTTTGTTTCGCTGACGTTGAGTGTGAGGTTGTTTTCCTGACACCACACTCCGAGGGCCCTCACCTCCTCCGTGTAGGCCGTCTCGTCGTTGTTGGTAATCAAGCCTACCACTGTAGTGTCGTCTGCAAACTTGATGATTTAGTTGGAGGCGTGCATGGCCACACAGGCGAGGGCTGAGAACGCACCCTTGTGGGGCCCCAGTGTTGAGGATCAGCTGGGTGGAGATGTTGTTTTCCCACACGGAAGTCTGTGTGCTCTCGTACAGTTGTAGAATAAGTGATTTTGAAAGGGTTTTCCTGCATGGAATTGTGTACATTGGATTGAGACTATTGCTATAATTTCTAAAACCTCTGCCCTCCAAGATCGAAAATGGCTGGAAATTGGTGGCAATAATTTCAGCCAACGCAATATCAATTTTGCCTTGTTTTGCGACAGACATTGGCATAAACTGGTCCATAGAAGACTGCGTAAATGTGGGTCACGGAGTAGGTCTATTTGACTGAGTGGATACGTGGAGATGCTGGCTCCACCACTATCACTAGCAGGCCCGCTAGTTTCTCGAAGCTCCGCTACAGCTGGCTTCACAGTTGGGTACACAGTTCGCATACGCCGGTGTAGGTTGTGCGTAGAACCGGCTTTATATGAGATTTTGTTTTGGCAAATTCTACACTGGGCTCCAACATTGTCTACACTATTAAAATGCATCCAAACGCTACTGTGCTTCCGACTCCTTTTCCAGCTGTTGTTTTCACAGCTGTCCTTCCTCTCTCTCCTTGGCTGCTAAGTGTGGGAGTGAGTTGGCTCGGCCCTCTCACACGCATCTTTGGTTCATTGGTTGACACTGCGTGTCTGATTGACAGGAACAACAGGTGAGGCTGTTAGTCTGAGCAGACAGTCAGAACGAATGTGTGTGCTCTTGAGCATTTAGGCCTATATTATTATTATTATTTTCGTTCTTTGAATTAGTTAATTCTATTCATTTAAATCTTTTGATTATTCATACCTTTATTTATTTATTTTTTCATAAATAGATTTTGCTCTTCTGATAAGCTTGCCGGCTCCCAACGTTCACCTACAAGAGCCGGCTCTTAGAGCCGAGTCGTTTGCGAACGACCCATCACTACCCTGTACCCATCTTCCTCTACCACTCTCTTCACTGCTTCAGTATACGACACTTTCTGTACTACTTTGACCCTGGCAACTTCAAGCAATCACACTCTCACACTCAATACTGGTTATTAACACCAACACTGGGGTTACTTTACACCACTGAGTGTTAATTTAACACTTAAATAGTTTATTTATTTAACACCTGAATTAACACTAGGTAACACTGGCCAATTTGCTGTGTAGATGGGTAGACAGATACAGTACCATGGATAGACACATGGAATTTGTAGAAAACATAGTTGGATACATGCTCTTCCCAAAATTATTTCATCAGCCTCCCTCCATTACTTAAGATTACAAAAGGACCCTTTGCCCTCATCACTTTCAATATCACACAGGCCACAATATCTGCCTTGACAATATCAACCTATCTCTCTCTCTCTCTCTCTCTCTCTCTCTCTCTCTCTCTCTCTCTCTGTTCCCTGCACTATGATGATATAACAGTACGAAGGTGTGTCCCTCGCCACAACATCCCCAATCGTTTGAAATGTAATTATGCTAATCATCACAGCCGAGGACAGGGGCAACAGAGCACTTTGAGTTTCTACCTCCTCTCTTGCACGAGCCCTCATCGCTGAGAATAATTACACTTAAAGGCATATAATTTGGGCCCTCTAACAGCTCTAACAGAGATGGGGTGGAGAGCTGGGGGCTTTCTATGTGTGGCAATGCTCTTTAAATTGTTTACTGGTCAGAAGGCGGAGATGGTAAATGGACAGCTAGGGCTGCAGCAGAGAGTCTGACCGTGTGTGTACTCCCTCCCACCGCCTGAATGCTCTCAGCACGGTTGACCCTTTAGCTTCAGCATCTTCACATTAATAGGACTGCAGAGACCAGAGGAATGCTTTAGCAATGGCTCGCGTTGTGATAATGTTCTCAAAATGACAGAGTAATTGTTTGACTAATTATGCAGTGGAGTTACTCTGCCCTTTACACGATAACGTGACTATTACCAGTGTAATTACACGGTAACAACATCATGGTTTGTCGTGTTATTGTTATGTTTAATTGATTTTGTTTACATCTTTACAGTGTATATTGCTGTTAGAATCCTTTTAACCTTGTTAAGAATAATGTATAGGACAACTATGCTTTCTCACTCTCACTATGACCATAAGCGTACATCTTTATCTACCATATTTATATTTAGTGTTACTTCCCACACATGGCTGGATTCATAATTGGGGTAGAATTCATGATATTGAGCTGTACTATCAAAGAACGGCGAGCGGTGCATTTTTCGAAGCCTAATGCCTTTCCATGGCTCATGCTTTTAAATATATAACTCGGATCTTTCATGCCCCACTGCCCTCTCACTGGGCTAATTATCCTAAAGTGTTCTATTCACCAATAACGGCGCTTCACGTCAGGGTAGCGGAACATTCTAGTTTCCTAAAAAGAATCTCGGAATGAACCAGAGACAACGATATGTAGTGTGTGTGGATAGAACAGCAGCGCCGGAGCAGCAGGAGGCCAGCTGTGGCTCTGCTCTGACTGTGTCCCCCCACACTAAGTCAATGTAGGTCATTTCTGCTGATTATATTTCCTGTGTTTTTCCCTGTAGAGCCCTGGAGTGTAATTATGTGTGATTATTAGGTTATGGTGAGATATCATTAGCCCGCAGAATGTAGTATGAGATGCACTTATCTTACACTACAGTCTTTGAATATTTATTTTTCTAATGATGGGGAAGGGGAGGACATGCTCAGACAAGTTTCCAGGTGTAACTCTAGTCATTTGAAGAATAATATCAATATTGATTTCCAAACGGGGTAATTGACAATGTTACTTGTAGAGAAATAGCGTGAACACTAATAATAGTAGATACAATTATATCCACGATGCTGAAGCTCTTTCCTTGAAACTACACACCTAATTATACCATCTGACCATGTCCAAGTAAATGTGGCTGGATGGTTTGGGGGGAGCCAGAAAGAGAAACAATGTAGCCAACATCTTGTTTCAAGAGGTTGTGCACGTTCTGCGCTCTAGACCTCACAACCTTATTCTCTGGGAAACAAGCCCAATCTAACTCGCGCATGTTAATCCTCTGGTGTTTAGAAGTCAAGGGGAGCACCTCCTCAACATCTGTTACTAGAACCATAGTGCTGGACTTTTCGCCCTTTACTTAAAAGAGAAGTGTTTCATTACATGGAAAATATATACTGTAGATTGGTTATGCAGGGAATCGTAAGCTTCTCATGCAAATATCATCCCTACATCAGAAGCCATGTAATTCTCTCACAGGTTAAACGAGCTATTCATTACATGCTCTCTTTGCAACTATCTTGTGGATAACCCTTCAACTATTTTACTCTTTAAAGAAAGTTTATACTCTGGATGGTCAAGGTCGATCTTTTTCAAGAGTAAAGAGAGTTGCCTCCAGCATCACTTGCGTTACACTCAGTGCGGGTGCCACTTGGGAATAAATGGAAGGATGTGATTGCTGGTATTGGTCTTCAGGAACCATTAATTACTCTCTATAAACCAGGACATGACACACTGTGGGAGAACATCCTTTGCTGGTTATAATCCGTTGTTATATGATGCTCGAACTGTTTTATAATAGTAGCCACTTAACTGCCTGTGTTTAAATGTCACTTATACGCTTGTAGAATATAGTTACCTTTGTGCTCCAGTTGGTTAATATGACTGATGTTGTTTTCCTTGTTCACATTGCTGGTAGAGAGACTGAATTGCCTAATGTACCGTGGACCACACACTGTTTTGTAAATCTATTCTTTTATTCGATGAGATTGCCGCTGGCAGATGTGTCTGTGCCTCCCCAGTCTCGGTTAGTACAGCTATTTAGCCTTTCTCTTATTCTGCAGTCAAATATCATACCTAGTACATTTGTCCTACAGGATCTTATTAGTGAGGCAATAACTGGTTTCTTTGAGAGAGACAAAATTAACAGTAGTGTGGTCCATCATTTACCCTTTCAATATTCTTTTTCACTTGCATCCAGAAATACTAGTTTAAATTGAATGTAGGAAGGTATTAGTATAGGACAATATACTGTACAAGTATGTATCGAAAGGAATTTAATTTAATTTAAAACACCTACATCATTTTATTTCTATTGCTATCTCTGTTGAGTGGAGGAAGAGAGGTGGAAGAGGGCCGGTACTGTGGCGGAGCTGAATGAGATATCATAGCCAGTACAGAGATGGCATTCCTGGCCAGGCTGAGGACACAGAGGTCATACTCAATGGGGCTTGGCCACACACACTATCACACCTGCCAATGAGCTATATGGGAACTTCAATGCTAGTGTTGGACAGGGCTGGACAGGGCAGGACAGGGCTGGACAGAGCTGGGCTACAGTGCTGTAGCCTAGTACTGGTGCTGTGAAATCACACTGGCAATGGCTTTCAAAATCCTACTGCCAAAGGATTTCAAAGAAAACATTTATGTCCCATTGAAATATATTCACATGTAATCAAGTAGCCAGTTTGTGATATATATACACAAGGTCATTTTCTTTTGGCTTCAGATTAACAGAGATCTTGGATGATGATGATGAGAAATCATAATGACTTATGAAAGAAAATTGCTTAGATGTGTCTTCAGGACAGGGCTGAGGCACAATGGAGAGGGATTGCCCCTGACTTGTAGTCATCAGATTACTGTATTAATGTAACATAAACCCGGGCAATTCCAGTCCTATAATGGCCAGGGAGAAATATCTCAAGCAGTGATTGCTTTCAGCTTCATAGCCCTTTAGACAATTGTGACAATGTATACACAGAGTATGATGATCGTAAGTAAACCCCCAAATTAATGGTATTGGACGTAGTCATTATAAATGACACAATGAAGCCATTTTAAATCCACTGTGTGACCCACTGGAGTGTTAAACATGTACTCTCCCATTAGATATGATAACATATGCAGTAGTAAAACTCCAGGGCATGTTCTGCCAGGCCCTGATAATAGCTTGATAAGATTGACTACTGGTGGATGGTGGTCGGAGAGCTAAGGTTAGGGCAACACATAATCAGCTCATTCAGATTGAATACTGACATAACGAGTGACAAAATGTTTTGGAGTTTTACTCCAGTGTTAATGCAACTCTGGTAATGCTGGAGTAAAATGAAATGCTCTTTGACAACGTCTATTGAATCCCTAAAGGAATTAGCCCACCTACAAAACAATCTCACACATGCAAGAAGACTACGTCAAACATCACTGCATGGAGGAAGGAGACCAAGATAGCATACCAGGGCCCGTACACTCAAACAAACACTCGGTTAAAAACAACCCAGCGCTGTGTAAATTGTGTACAGAACACACGTTGGAATATTTTGGCCAATTCGGTTGGGTCACTTAGTTGGGTTGTTTTCTTTGATGATCGTAAGCGTGGTTTAGTCGGGGTTTGGCTTACATATAGGTATTTTTGGAATCCCTTGAGAGTTAATGTTATTTCAGCAAATCTGTTCTGAGACACTGTGCTAAACATACAGCTAACAATATAACCGTACAGATTAACATTTACTCTCACAGATGGACAAAAATAACTATCTGAAAGCCATTAAAAATCCTACGATGTGATTTTTTTGATTTTCTTTTCTAATTTTGTCTCTCATAGTTGAAGTGTACCTATGATGACAATTACAGGCCTCTCTCATCTTTTTAAGTGGGAGAACTTGCACAATTGGTGGCTGACTAAATACTTTTTTGCCCCACTGTATGTATATATATATAACTTAAAACCATCTCTGGAGATTTTGACTCCTGTCCATATTTGATTATTGTTAAGATATTAATGTTAACAAGGATATTGGTGCCACAACCTGCTAATATGGAACATCACTAGGGATGAGGGGGGTGTGTATCTGACCGTCCTTGAAACCAACCAGTAACAATGGTTTAATAAAGTAGAACGTATTATGAGTCTCTAGAGCCTGACAACATTAATCTATCTGTCAATCAACCGTAGGCGCCCGGACCACTTTGATGCCCCTTGAGTGTGAAATAATGAAGATGCTGTCGCACTAAACGCAGAAGTTTTTGGTGCATAAAAAGACAATATCTCGAAAGTAATTATCACGGACACTAGCGCACAACCGTGCCTGTATGTAATTGCCAAAGTGAATTTTTTTTCCGAAAGATTTTGCATGGTGATTTTATGTATTGATGTCATGTACATGTATCGGCCTGTCACTAGCGGTCTGTTCATTGTGATGAGAAATGCACCACCGGTAAGACAGGTTTCAATTGATTTGATGTACGTTTGTTTTTATAACACACCAACTAAACAACTGCTTGTCTGGTCCACCAAATATGACAATTGTGTACGATTCAACTGAAATGACACTGTCAAATGGAACCTTTTGAAAAAGTAGAGGATGTTAAATTTGAAGAAATGTAAAGTAGCCAATCACACGTGGATATAAGGAACAGTTTTTTTTGTAGCTAGGCTATATTAAGAACCCTGTAAAGTGCCTCAGTGGCAGGGACTTGGTAGTGAAATTAGGCTACCTTCCTCAAGAGTTCCTGTCTGCCTGTTTCAGATGATAATTGAAAGTAATGTAAAAAATAGCTGTGGACCTGCAGGGTTAAATCTCCTGAGGAAAAGGTCATACCTTTGCTTTTTACTTTAATTTCACAACCATTATTTACACCGTGAATGTATTACATTGTGTTACCTTTAGCATTGGTTAACCCAGAACTAGAATCTGACATCATTTGGCCGAAATCTATCCACTAGAGATGATATTATCATTACCAAACGTGAATACCAAAGGTAAAGGACAATCTGAAGGACTTGTAAGTGATATTTCAGTGTCCAATGTGCACACAGAAAAGTGTTCTTTTTCTAACGATATAATGTTTTTCTTTGCCAGGTCATTACATTGTCAATAGTTGGCATGACAACGCGAATGTAAGGTCTTGTTCTCCATCATTCTGATTGTCAACCTTCAGCGCTGGATAATGACCGTGATATCAGAGTGTTCTCACCGATCAGCTGTCACATTCCAAGTAGATCATGAGATGTGCTTTGTTGCTATGGTCACAAGCACCGAGTGCACCGAAATTGACACAATTTGAACTGCACCATTGCGCCGCCTGTACATACACCACATAGTTAACCAGAACAACACCTCTTTTAAATGTGCTTATCAATTGCAATCAATCAGGTATTAAATGGTATTCTTGGATAGTAATACTTTGATGACTGCTTAAGAGCACTTAATCTTTTTTTAGTCTAGATAGGGGTAATTAATCCTACTTTGATTTCCTCACTGTTCGCAGCAGCATGGTTCTTATCAAAGTGTTCAATGAGATTACTTTCATAATGAACATGATTACTCAATTAAGCAGGGGTAAATGTTTTGCCAATGGTTTTCATTTTTATTTTACCCTTATTTTACCAGGTAAATTGACTGAGAACACGTTCTCATTTACAGCACCAACCTGGGGAAGAGTTACAGGGAAGATGAGGAGGGATAGTTTTTTTTGTGTATTTATATATATATATTTTTTAAAGTCAGTTAAGAACAAATTGCTATTTACAATGAAGGCCTTCAATATTAGCCAATAGGAACATGTCAAATCTGGAACAAAATACACTTTTATGTAATTTTATCAAAATGATCAATACTTTGTATTTATGTAGCTTTTTTATGTTTTATTTTTCATTTTTGAGTCGCATCCCACCAAAAAATTTGATATTATCTAATTATGATGATTATATGAATTTGTATATTGTATCTGTAACCCCTGCCAGCACGTTTTTTAAATTTGGTTTAAAAAAAAGAAACATACACCTTTATCTACCACATCTTGAAAACAATCCTTGAAGTGAAGGACCTTACATCTCAATGATCTGAATCAAGCTTAAAGGTTCAGTGATATGTGTGAACCTTCCATTTAGAAAACAAAGATCATCACATATTTAAAAAAAAAAATAGAAGACATCATGCTCCTACATGGGTTCTCTGTAGTCGTTTGATTTCCTCAACCACACCTCCTTAATTCCTATAAACCATATGAGTGGGAGTGGGATAAATGTCATAAATAGCAAACCACTTTCCTCCACTACACTATATGAGACACTCTTAAATGCACTGTGACATGACACAACACTATGGCTCTTAACCTCTCTGGGATATTCGGGACGGTAGCGTCCCACCTCAACAACAGCCAGTGAAAGTGCAGGGCGCCAAATTCAAAACAACAGCAATCCCATAAATAAAATTCCTCAAACACAAGTATTTCACACCACTCTAAAGATAAACTTGTTGTAAATCCAGCCACAGTGTCCGATTTCAAAAAGGCTTTACGATGAAAGCACAGCAAATGATTATGTTAGGTCAGTACTAGTCACAGAAAAACACAGCCATTTTTCCAGCCAAGGAGAGGAGTCACACAAAGCAGAAATAGAGATGAAATGAATCACTAACCTTTGATGATCTTCATCAGATGACACTCATAGGACTTCATGTTACACAATACATGTATGTTTTGTTCAATAAAGGTCATATTTATATCCAAAAATCTCAGTTTACATTGGCGCGTTACTTTCAGTAGTTCCAAAACATCCGGTGATTTTCCAGAGAGCCACATCAATTTACAGAAATACTCATAATAAACCTTGCTAAAAGATACAAGGAGCTCTTGCAGTTGTACTTTTATTTCCACATGAAGAATATACTAATGGTTGCGTTTTCCACAAACAACTTGCTAGTGCACATAATTACATTTCACACAGATCAAGTGCTCCGTCTTAATTCTCCCATGTCTCCCCCGTTATGACATATCGGCTTATCCTGTTAAATCGTTCTGGCTATCAGACGCTGCAGTGTGATTGGTATGTCAAGCTCATATGCAGTTTAGAGAGGAGAGTAAATCAGCAGTATTTGGGACTGCAATATTATAGATACAGCAAAACAGTGTCTCAACAGGGTGTGGAAAACAAATATACATTTTTTAAGGGGCTCAGCCCCTCACTGCGAGAGAGAGAGAGAGATCAGTCAATCTTTGATGTGGGGGGGAAAAGACATTCCCAAAATCAACAGGCCCTGTAATCTACAAATAAACCAGTGACAGAGTTGCTAGCAGGAGCCCAAAGCCAGAGGGAGATGGATCCAGTGCAACTTAGATTTGTCAGTTAATGCTCTCGTGCTCTCAAAAACAAGGCTTTCTGCTTCACAGGAAGGATATCACACAGAGAAAAACCCATGGGAACACTGTCTGAATCTCACCAACGTGGAACTAGTTTGTTCCAGTCAGGTTTTTTGCATTTCAACTTCTTAGCTAATGAATGATGGAAACATGGAACACTTGCACAAGTCCAGACTGCTTTTCAAGATGTCAGTATGTTCACACCAACCTGTAGTAATACTCAGATATAATGCTAGCATTTACTAAGGACATACAGAATATACAGCACAAGTGATTGGATTATACAGTACAGTATGTCTGATATATTGACTGTGTAGTCAATGTGTTCTAGTACTCATCCATGGAGGCGTAAGTGATCATCATTACTATTGGAACACCTAACAAATCAATGGTGATCATGTTGAAATCATTTCTGTACATGCAATCTTTATGCACCTGAGATTGGCATCAACTTGCCACCCCTGAGTCTGCAGACTCGACACGGCCATATTGTAAATGTGCAATAAAATATCACTTTAATTGTCAATTAATCTGTGGTTCATCAGTGTTCATTATGATGTACTTAGGGGAAGCGACTGTAACATTGTGTAGGATAAGGTCGTAACTTACAGTCAGGTATCCTCCTCTGACGCACTATTTGCAACTTGGCAAGCAAACACATCTTCAGGCAAAGCCAAATGTCCCTGTGGAGACCAAAGAGCGAGGGAGAGAATGTGAATTGTGAAGGTAATATATACAATTATATGATATAGATATATTCCAAAAATATCATTACATTATTTTGATATCAGAGCAGACCTTGAGGGTATTGAAGTGTTATTACAAAAAGTCAAGGAGCAGAGTTAAAACTATTTGCTTGGTGTTGCCGTGTTACAATGTCTTCCATATAAACGATGATTACACTATGGGAAGGATCCAGACATCCAGTGAGTCCATCTCTTCTCGTCCTTATTGAAAGTGTACTTGCTCAAACAAAGTGGTGTACGTGCCTTCCTCCCGCCACTTTGGCAAAGAGGCACAAATCAGACGCTTGCTGAGAGACAGTTTTACTGCGGCAGTAACTCTCACACATCAGCCATGTAGTCTGGCCACGGCGCCCTGCCGTTGCTAGGCAACACCTTGGGGCCAGCTCCCCCAGCTGCTGACCTGATTAGTTAATTGCAAAAGTAAACTGAGTGAACAATGAAATCACTAAAACAGCAAGGCATCGACTAGGCAAACTATCACTCTTCTATTGTCACCTGGTGGTGGCCGACAGGACGTACTTGTAACGCCTCTCAGGAGGAGATGGGTGAGTAGGTCGTCTCCTTTAAGCTAAATAGGTCTGTCAAACTGCTGAAAATGCAATAGCTTTACACCAAATGACCTGATTCTGAAAAGTCTGTTCTGGGATATTTTTCAAGCAGTATTAGCTATTCCTAAACATTAGCCGTGATCAGTCTTTGCGAAACAGTGGACAATGTGTTTCATTAGAATGTGGATACCATTTACATTCCACATGGTCATACAGTTAGTGTGAACATCAGAAGAGATGTGCTCTGGACCATCCTGTATGTGCGTCGTCTCACTTCTCTGTGTGGGATGCAAAGCCATTTCAGTGTGCTCGCTCCAGGTTAACCATGTCACAGTATTGTGGTGTAATGTAATGCGATAAAACGGTGTCTTTATGCTAGCTTATCTCCAACTAACTTGTTAGCTCTGATTCAGAGCTCCTCTCCTTTTGTCCACTGTTGCCATGAGAGGTCTCTCCATGGTGACAGCGCTTTGTTATACAGACAGATATTCATTAATAGTCACAAAGAAAGACAGACAAGGTAGAGGATTCCAACAGATATGCGAAGGTCACCAATTTGAAAGTAAGATTTTCATCACATTGTTGTTGTGTTATTCTACAGCCGACAATTCCTTGATTTGGCTTAGCGATAATGGCCAGCGCAGATTGAATGCTACTCTGCGGTGTCTGACTCGCATAAAGGGACATACAGCATTGTAAACTAAGAATGAAAACCAAACATCATCACAATAATGAAGTCATCAACATAGAATGAGTCAACGTTATGAGTAGCAGCAGCCACAACAGATCTTTCTAATTGCATCAGCTAATTGGAGTTATTTGATTAATTAAGTAACTTGCATGTGACCGTGGATGTTGTTTTCGAAATGGACAGATACACATGATATTGCCTTGGTAATATGACATACAAAGGAGCTTGTATATGTTTTTACATAGTAAGTGTGTGTCATCGCCAACGCCAACTTCAGCCACAATCACATCATTTATTTCTCCCTTCCATCTCCATCGAAACACAAGATGGTGGAGGAGAAGGAGGAGGAGAGATTTTGACTGGAGCCAGAAATGACCTTTCTCTCAGAAGTCCTTGCGAGAAGTCATTGGTAACCCAATTAACAGGAAATGTCACGTTGGTAATTACGTTCCACGATGTGAATCATCTACGGAGTGTAGCTGCCAATGGCCTCTTGCAGAACGGACGATAGGTGACATTGAAGGCTTCTCTCTCTTTCTCTCACTCTTTCTCTCACTTTCGTTTCCTCGGTCTCGATCTTGGCCACTGTCTCTCTTTTTCTCTGTCCCTCTCTCTCGCTCTGTATCTGTCTGTCAATTTAGCTCTCTCTCTCTCACGGTCGCGGTCTCTCTCTCCTCTCTCTCTGCTCTGTCTCGGTTAGTAATTTATGGAGCTTGAGACAGGATGCGGGAGTATTGTCGACTAGGTGACCAAATCTGGGACATTTGTCAGAGCAAACCCAAGGTACAGCAGAGTGTGGCTATAATGACTAGAGTCTGTCTCAGATCAGAAAGAATTCACGAGAAGAGGAAAGATGATATAAGAATAAGACATGGAATTCTGATTAAAGTTTTGTATATCTGGCTCAGTTGGGAGTTGGTGTGTAAGCAGCTGTAACAGTCCACATGATCATATTTCACAGTTTTTGTGTTATGGAGGTTTTGTATCTTTTGTGTTTTTTTTGCAGCAGCTGTCTTTTAGATGTATTGCACAGACGTATATCACGCATATATCACCCCTGTGGTTTATTACTTCCCTTTACCTTACAGGCTAGATCAATGCAGGCTAGATACTGATGGAGAAGTAATTAACTTGGAGAATGCAGTGATTTGGGGAAGTATTTGTCCAACTAGTGTAGATGTGAAAGACAGCCCCATGCACAGATGGTCACAGTACATCTATCCCCCAGCAGAGCAGATGGGAGGTCTTGGCTTCCCAGCACTACATTTATTTTGTTCTCAATTCCAGTTGTAAATTAGCTTTTGATGTTTCCTGTTGTTTAATATCTAGATTTTCCTCAGCCACCGTGGCAGCACATTCACGTGGCAGTCAGTACATCTAGTAAATAAACCGAGCTTAACATTCCACGGTTCCTGCTTAATGTGAAATACTGTTTACAGAAAAATATTGACATCATGATGCAATGCACCTGAAATAATTCAAATGCATCGCTCATGATTACAGATACAATGTAGGAAAAAATACACTATATTGGACATAATGAAGAAAAATAATTTAAAGCTTCACACAAAATGCTTTTACTAAGATTAGCTGGGCAATTTTGACTTACCAAGTACCAATGTGGTTAATGTTTTATTCAAAGTAGTCTGTTGAGAAACTTATTGGCAGGCTGAGAAGAAAAGTTTCTTAAAACAAGTATTTGTCCTTTCACTTAAGTAAAAAAAAAAACTCAAAGCATCTACCCACTCATCCTTATATTTCAGAATTGTTTCTGCAATCATGAAAGTGCCTGGCAGACGCCTTCCAGAAACATTTTCCCATATGTGTTCTTGTCAACGCGCGATGGGGGACATTCTTACTCCAGCAGAGTCTCACAGCTTCACCTTAGAAATGTTTAGTGCATTTCACTTTTGACCGGATTATTATCTTCTCAATTAATATGAATGACGGAGGCCTTCAAACACGTGGGCTGCTCTCTTTCATTTATTGTCCCTAACTATAATGAGTTATTTTCATAAATATCACGGTGAAAAACCACAGTTCATCGGCTGGTAAATGTTATAGGTGCTCCGTCTAGATACTCAAATGGAACAAAGAGGTTGAAGAAGAGCAATTCAGATAATACAAGATTTTGGCCCTGTTTTTTAAAATAGCTTTTGGAGGTTTTTTTCTGTTCTTGACTTATTGACGATCATTTATCCAATCGCATCTCTTTGGAATGTATGAAAATAAAATGGAGTTTGGACAGTTTACCAATAATAACAGTATTCCCCTTGAATAACTATTTGAGAACCATCTGAAGAGTAGTTTGCAGAAAGGTTGGCTACAGATGAATGGATTAAAGTAGCAATCATTCGGGGTACTGATAAAGGGTACCGATAAGGCTTCATGGCTGGATTTAGTGACAGTCAGGTGGATTAGAGTTGAGGACATCTGAAGCTTCTTCCCTGTTTTAATTATTGAATACCTCAGATACATATTGAAACCCTTGGCAATAACATTAGCGCAGTAGGAGATAGACACCATGTGCCGGATTAAGACAACACTCAGGAGTTTAATACTTACCTAGACTACCACAGTGCTCATGACATCTGAAGATATTTATGAAGAAGGACTCAATGATTTTACAGATTTGATTGGGGACATCGGCTTATGCAGACAGTAGCAGAGTGTACTTGCAACAGGGGTAATACAAAATACATGTACCACTGATTTCTAGAGAGCCTCCATGTAAATACCAAGATACAGTATATAATACTGCTTAAGTAAATGTAGGCTCATTAGTGTACTTCGTGCAGATAGCATCATACAACTAATAGCATTAATCTATTAGCTTACGGCTGTGGGTTCTCCAAGGTCCACATCACTTACATGTCTCACATTAGCTACAGCTGCTTTCCAAAAATAATGTGTTAAAAATATAAGGCTCAATGGCGTTATCATATCATGGGCTTGTCTCATAATCTATATCCGAAGCCAATTAGCCTTCTTAGAAGAAAACATTTGCCTGATCACAGTACGCTCCAGTGGCTGCCAACTGTCATCACTCGTCTGTGTGAGCGAAGGAGAGAGAGAGCGAATGTGGACTACGCTGCATTTGGGCGTCTGGCTGGAGGGTAAATGCCATATCTGGATTTATTTTTCTGTCATCCCAGTTTCTGTCTCTACTGCAAACTACAGCAGAGATTGAAGAAGAAAAGCCTTTGTCATAATAAGTAGCATTCCTTTTGGAGAGCTACAGTTCAGCACTGAGAGACCGGTGGTGGTTGGAGTTGATCCATGGGAATGTGTCCCAGCTCCAATGGGAGATGGCGTGCATTGAAATCCTGTTGATGAGAAGTCAATTGAAAGATTTAATCATTTTGTCTTGAAACATTAATTTGATGATGACTTAGCGCTTGACCTTTTGGTGCCTTTGTCTGGCTCTGGATTGCTCACAGATTCCACACACCTAGTTGTCCAGGTCGCTGAAAAGTGTTAGTGCTGGAAGTAGCTAGACTATTTGTCCCCCTTTCCATACTACACTGAACAAAAATATAAATGCAACATGCAACATTTTAAAAGGTTTTACTGAGTTAGTTCATATAAAGTAATCAGTCAATTAAAAAAATATATATATTTTACTTTTATTTAACTAGGCAAGTCAGTTAAGAACAATTTCTTATTTTCAATGACGGTCTAGGAACAGTGGGTTGACTGTCTTGTTCAGGGGCAGAATGACAGATTTTTATCTTGTCAGCTCAGAGATTTGATCTTGCAACCTTGCGGTTACTAGTCCAACTCTCTAACCACTAGGCTACCTGCCACCCAATAAATGCATTAGGCCCTAATCTATGGATTTCACATGACTGGGAATACAGATATGCATCTGTTTGTCACAGATACCTTCAAAAACAAAGGTAGGGACATAGATGAGAAAACCAGTGTATATTTGGTGTGACCATCATTTGCCTAATGCAGCTCGACACATCTCCTTATAGCATAGAGTTGATCTGGCTGTTGATTGTGGCCTGTGGAATGTTGTCCCTCTCCTCTTCAATAGCTGTGGGAAGTTGCTGGATATTGGCGGAAACTAGAACACACTGTCGTACATGTCGATCCAGAGCATCCCAAACATGTTCAATGGGGGAAGTTTCTGGTGATTATGCAGGCCATGGAAGAACTGGGACATGTTCAGCTTCCAGGAATTGTGTACAGATCCTTGCGACATGGGGCCGTCCATTATCGTGATGAAACATGAGGTGATCGCAGCAGATGAATGGCATGACAATGGGCCTCAGGATCTTGTCACAATATCACTGTGCATTTAATTTGCCATCAATAAAATGCACTTGTGTTCATTGTCTGTAACTTATACCTGCCCATGCCATAACCCCACAGCCATGGGGCACTCTGTTCACAACGTTGACATCACCAAACAGCTCACCCACACGATGCCATACATGCTGTCTGCCATCTGCCCAGTATAGTTGAAACTGGGATTCATCCGTGAAGAGCACACTTCTCCAGCGTGCCAGTAGCCATCGAAGGCGAGAATTTGCCCACTGAAGTCGGTTACAATGCTGAACTGCTGTCAGGTCAAGACCCTGATGAGGACAACGAGCACATAGAGGAGCTTCCCTGACACGGTTTCTGACAGTTTGTGCAGAAATTCTTCTGTTGTGCAAACCCACTATTTAATCTGCTGTCTGGCTGGCTGGTCTCAGACGATCCCGCAGGTGAAGAAGCCGGATGTGGAGGTCCTGGACTGGCGTAGTTACATCTGGTCTGCGGTTGTGAGGCCGGATGGATGTACTGCCAACTTCTCTAAAACAATGGAGGCGGCTAATGGTAGAGAAATTAACATGAAATTCTCTGGCAACAGCTCTGGTAGGCATTCCAGCAGTCAGCATGCCAATTGTACACTCCCTCAAAACTTGAGACATCTGTGGCATTGTGATGTTTGACAAAACTGGCCTTTTATTTTTCTGTCAGGTGGATGGATTATCTTGGCAAAGGAGAAATTCCCACTCACAGGGATGTAAACATATTTCTGGGATCTTTTATTTCAGCTCATGAAACATGGGACAAACACAGAACATGTTGCATTTATATTTTTGTTCTGTATAAAAATCCAATCCACTGTGAGAGTGTTGCATGACTCTAGCCATTGACCTCACCCCTTAATACATAGTACCTGCAGTGATGTAATGTACCTAAGTAAAAATACGTTAAAGTACTACTTAAGTCGTTTTTGACACCCGAAAGTACTCATTACATTTTGAATGCTTTGGAAGGTCAAATTCACACACTTATCAAGAGAACATCCCTGGTCATCCCTATTGCCTATTATCTGGCGGACTCACAAAAACACGCTTCAATTGTAAATTATGTCTGAGTGTTTGAGTGTGCACCTGGCTACCCGTAGTAATAAAAAATACAAATAATTATATGGTGTCATCTGGTTTGCTTCATATAAGGATTTTGAAATGATTTATACTTTTGATACTTAAGTATATTTAAAACTAAATACTTTCTGACTTTTACTCAAGTAGTATTATACTGGGTGACTTTCACTTTTACTTGAGTCATTTTCTAGTTAGATATCTTTACATTTACTCAAGTATGAAAATTGGGTACCTTTTCCACCACGGAGTATCTGCTGGGAGTCATGTACCTGCCATTTACCAATGGGGAATTAAGACAGAGACCTGCACTATTTCTTCATTTATTTGAGTAATGAAACAATGTTAACTGAATAATTCTCCTCTGCCATTCATTAGCATTGGCAATTTCCTTTTGTTGAGATGAGGAAAAAGGAGGGCTGATTGAATTCCATATAAAAAACTTAAGGTCTGCGACAGCGAAACATATTCACTGTCCACTTTACTCTGCTCTATAAGGTGTATAGAAATGTGGTCCAAAAATAAAAACACAGTTTGTGTTTGACAAACTTAATCTATTCTTTCTGAGGTCAGATAAGGATATGAATTGAGTTGGTCATCAACACTCCACTTCCGAAATCTACAATTGTATTACATTTCTTTTGACTTTTGACTACTTCTATAGTTAGCAAGATACAGTCTCAGTAATGTTAACCGTTGAGAGCAACTCGTTCAAGATCCAATGAATACAACACATTACATGCACAAGACTAAACCGCAATATTGGTCTGTCTTGGAGATAAATGCTCCTTTCTGTCTTTGTCATTTACAGGCACACCTCAGGACACACTGGGCAGTTTAATGAGGAATGTACTGTAACTCTACACCAGGGCCATTAACGACATCACTCTATCCACTCAGTGCTGTACCTGCAGCCCAGTTTTGGCACCTCAGATGACTTCGCTACTACAGAGACACAACTATAAAAACGTCTAAATCAGTTCTGGACATTGTTAGACATTTATCCTCATAAGTGGGACTGTATTCTGATGAGTTCTCCTATTTGGGAGTGTATGGAACTTCTTCCTGAATCCTGTTAATGACATCCTCTCAGCAGTGTGTCGAGGCTCAAATCCCATAGGCAGATCCTCTTCTTCGGTCTCTGGAGAAGGCTTGGAGCAAATATAGAATCTTGGTTGGAGTATAGAATTTCTGGCAGGCACTCACTGCCTCGTTGATACAATGTCATCTTCTTGGTGCTAATGGAGCCGAGCTAATGAAGAGTTTAAAAAGCACATGATGTATTATCTCTCCGGAAAATTCATTTATGAGAAAGAACCTATGTCAACCCCATGACAGTCCTCTAAGCCTTGAAATAATATTAGAATTGAATGAGAATCCAGGGGCTTAGCATGCTCGAATTGATTTATGTGAAGCATGTCTGTCCACAGCACACAGCAGGTAGCACAGTGAGTTAGCCCTAAGCTAATTAGAGCAAGAATGTTGAGGTCAAGCACAGCACTCAAAAGAGATGCTAAAAGCATTTTAGGCTATTCAACTCCCACTGCAGTGTATCTAGCGTGAATATCCTAATGAAAAATGTATGTTTTCGTTTATGCCGTTTTATTCACATCTCCCTGAGTGTCCAATAACTTCAGGAAGTGGAAAATACCTATCTGAATGCATTTTAGTGTGAATATACAGTATGTGAAGGTTTTCTGCAGGCAAAGGCAGATTAGAGGTGGATTTTTCAGATTTCTCTAAATCCTATGTGGCAATGCCCTGCGGTACATTACCTTCCATAGGAATTGTAAAATAGGTGGCCATTCGTCAAATTAGATCACAAACTGTTATTGAGGCAGGGCTCCTCATATACCCTGTGGGATTCATCTTGGCAATAAGGACACTTTCAATAGGCGCTAATGCGTTTTGCTGTCTCATAACACTTATATTTGATAGCAGCCAGGCAGAGCTGAAGGGCAGGACAGGTGAGTGTGTGTGTGTGTGTGTGTGTGTGTGTGTGTGTGTGTGTGTGTGTGTGTGTGTGTGTGTGTGTGTGTGTGTGTGTGTGTGTGTGTGTGTGTGTGTGTGTGTGTGTGTGTGTGTGTGTGTGTGTGTGTGTGTGTGTGTGTGTGTGTGTGTGCGCGCGCGCGCGCGCTTCCTCATCCCAGCCAGCTCTGTGATATTTCTCATTTTGTGGCTCTATACTCCATACATACCAACTCCTGAAAGATGACCTTTAATGCAACATGGATGTCACCCTCCCCCATCCCTCCCTACTTCCCAGTTCCCTCCCTCCTTCCCTCTCTCCAACATCAGGGTGGGTGGGTGGCGGTCTGGTTGAATAAAGCGAAAACAACCCAACCTTAACAATTCAGAGCTAATGCCTAAACTTAACCTTAAACTTTACAAAATTAGACATTTTGATTAACTTTGAAATGTTTCACTTGAGAAACATGGATGAGTGTCTACTTCTGATATGAGACTGTGAGAGCTTGTTGATTTCTTTCAGGCTATCTGGCATCAGTGAGTAAGCCTATTGCTTTACGGCGTAACATGCTGACCAAACTGGCTCCGTGCATGAACCAACTGTACTAATTTGAGGACAGATTGAAACGCACCTAAAACATTCCTGGACATTTAGCTAGCTTGCTGTTGTGAGCTAAATTGTGCTGGGAGATTAACATTGGGTTGTTGTTTTTACATAATTTTGCAGTCCTTTTTCATGCTGGATCTTTGTAGAATTTTTACCCATTTTGAGTCAAACAAAATCATGTGTTCTCTACTCTAACAATGAATCCACATATAGCAGGGTAAACTTAGTTTTTGGTTAGTTTTGTTTGATGAATCTCTCCTCCTTCCTTTTCTTTGTCTTCTCTTCTTCTGTGGATTGTATATGGCGGTTGGAAACCAACTTTAAAGTGCATTACAGCCACCAACTGGACTGGAGTGTTTACCTACTGTAGTTCATCATTCAATCACCCACGTGCTTTAGTATGCTCCTAAAAACCAATAAGTCGATGGGAGAAGTGGGACTTGCAGCGTGTCAAGAACCTAGTTCTATTTTAACGGAAATGATTGAATAACATGTAGGTGTACATTTATTTTGCAACAGCTTGCACAGGCAAAAGCAGGCAATTTGGTCAGCATGTAACTTAATGCGGGCCAAATAGCCTGCACACCTATTGCCAAATGCTTTTGGGGATGGGCAGAAAAAGTTAGTAGATCCACTGAGGCAAAAGGATAATGTCTGAGTTCAATTCAGTAAGAAAAAAGCTGCAAAATGTTAAAATAAAGAGAAGGAAAGGCCAGAATAGTAATGTTTGGGAAAGATTGGAAGTGGTAAAAGATGAAGATAGCAGTGCCTCTATTGTGTGATGATTGTGAGGCGCTGTACCTTACAAAGAAGGGGACTTCAAATAGGCCTATGGCACTTCAAGGGAAGGTGGGTTCAAATGAAACTGAAATCTGGACACTGACTGTCGGGCCTACAACCTCTCACATAGTCTTAATATTAGCTCCTGCAGAATTAAGCATTTCTTGCAGTAAAATGAACCAAATGTACATTTTGACTCAGGAACAGGAGTGAAAAAATACGATTTCTTTCTTTCAGCATCTTGAGAAAATGTGAATGCACATTTAGGGACCGTCTGTAGAGGTATCTTTATCAGCATCGACCCCATGAAATAGGATATGCATGCAAGGCGTACCGCAATCTCATCAGAAACATGTTGGGTCACAGCTTTCTATTTCCTTACAATCAGTCAAACTGATGTCATTTGGACATTCTGCACAGAAAAATCGTAATTTTTTGTTGTTGTTGAGTTATTGCATTTTCTCCTTGGTCCCTAAACATCTTTGCTCCGTGAAAGAAGCAGAGATGACAGAGAATTTTTACCATTGTCAACTAGATTGAAGCCTTCATTATATAATTTAGGACATTATTCTGGTGAGGAGCAGTTTCAGTCTTCTAGGGCATCATTTAATGACAGGAGAGAGGATGCATATATCTAATTATAGACAAGATGACTGACAAATAACCTACCAAAATCATGGAAGTTACAATCAGAATTATATCTAAATTAGGCAAAAAAAGAATAATCTCCACCCCCTAACAATTTTTTTTTTTTTTGCAGTCTGACTCCAGCCTATAGCACATTTTCTATATTTTCGGGGTTAGGGTTGGGTGCAGACCTCAGATTTTCACTATCACATAAAGCGGATGTTTGTGGATGGGTTAGTTAACTATTTTGGGTGGCTGCGGGTGAACAAACAGCTGACCCACACACCACTGACAAGAGTCAAAACAAGAGTCAAAACCAGATCAGAATCCAGGAGGTACAGAGTGGCAGACAGGCTCAAGGTCAGGGCAGACAGGCTCAAGGTCAGGGCAGACAGGCTCAAGGTCAGGCTCAAGGTCAGGGCAGACAGGCTCAAGGTCAGGGCAGACAGACTGGTCAGGCAGACGGGTATGGAGTCCAGAAAACAGGCAAAGGTCAAAACCGGGAGGACTAGTAGAAGAGAGAATAGCAAAAGCCCGGGGAAAAAACATACTGGTTAACTTGAAACAGACAAGATGAACTGGCACAGAGAGACAGGAGCACAGGGATAAATACACTTGGGGAAATAAGCGACACCTGGAGGGGGTGGAGACAATCACAAGGACAGGTGAAACAGATCAGGGTGTGACACATGAGGCAGCAGTTATTTGTGACCGTTTTAACAGCATCTGTCACATCTGACACATGGTGCAGTCAAATATTGCAAAGAGAATATTGCAAAGAGAGACACAGACACACACACAACACACACAAACACATGGATGACATGTAGATAACACACACACATACATGATTTCAACAGGACAACATACAAATGAGTGTGCTCAGCACTGCACCCCCAAACTCCACACCTGCCAGCATGTGTTAGATGTTAGAAATGCTATGTGTCTGGGATAGCAGCAGAGCACCACGCTCAGTACTCATATCACTCTCTTTTGTGTGTTTTTTTCTTTACACATCAATTCTTGCCTTGACTACTGTGCAAACGGCAGATTGAGTGAGTGTACTCAAAGCACAGTACTTTGCTGTTGTTTTGGTTGGCTTTCACCAGACAAACAAACACTTTCCCAAACTTCCTTCCATAAATGGGGTACACATGCTGGATGCCCTGTCTCAAATGCAGACAGTTTACCCAGATAGAAAGGTCAAGATGAGGATGAGGAAGGGGGAATTGCAGTGAGTTTGACGTCTCTGGTGTTGCCAGGGGGAAGTAAATTGAACTAATCATCTTTGATTAAGGGATGGACTCTGGTCGCGAGATAAGGTGACAACAAAGGTCATTTTTCATAATGTGAAATGACGCCTGGCCCGCAGCACCAGCCAAACAGCACCACCCAGACACCAGTATGGCAGTGCTTGTAGATAGATGCATATGGTAGTTAAGACAAATCATAGTTCCACATCGTTCATTTACACGCCTGAATAATGCCTGACAATCTGATCGGAATAAACCACGATGAGCTCTTGCATTGTCAGCTAAACCCAAGAGAAAGGCATTCTGAATCTAGTTACAGTGCATTTGGGAAGTATTCAGAGTCCTTGACTTTTCCACATTTTGTTACGTTACAGCCTTATTCTAAAATAGATTAAATAAAAAATATACTCATCAATCTACACACTACCTCATAACGACAAAGAGAAAACAGGTTTTTCAAAATTGCAGCAAATATAAAAAATGTATTTACATAATTATTCAGACCCATTGCAATAACACTCGAAATTGAGCTCAGGTGCATCCTGTTTCAATTGATCATCCTTGAGATTGGAGTCCATCCTTGATTGGAGTCCACCTTTGGTCAATTCAATTGATTGGACATGATTTGGACACATGTCTATATAAGGTCCCACAGTTGGCAGTGCATGTCAGAGCAAAAACCAAGCCATGAGGTCAAGGGATTGTCCGTAAAGCTCAGAGACAGGATTGTGTCAAGACACAGATCTGGGGAAGGGTACAAAAATATTTATGCAGTTTTGAAGGTCCTCAAGAACAGAGTGGCCTCCATCATTCTTAAATGGAAGAAGTTTGAAGCCACCTCTTCCTAGAGCTGGCCGCCAGGCCAAACTGAGCAATTGGGGGAGAAGGACCTTGGACAGGGAGGTGACAACAAAGAACCGGATGGTCACTCTGACAGAGCTCCAGAGTTCCTCTGTGAAGATGGGAGAAAATTCCAGAAGGACAACCATCTCTGCAGCACTCTACCAATAAGGCCCACCATAAGACTGACAGATCATGTGAAACAAAATTCTCTGGCCTGATGAAACCAAGATTGAACACTTTGGCCTGAATGCCAAGCCTCACGTCTGGAGGAAACCTGGCACCATCCCTGCGGTGAAGCATGGTGGTGGTAGCAACATGCTGTGGGGATGTTTTTCAGCAGCAGGGACTGGGAGACTAGTCTGGATCGAGGGAAAGATGAACAGAGAAAAGTACAGAGAGAGATCCTTTACGAAAACCTGCTCCATAACGCTCAGGACATCAGACTGGGGCGAGGATTCACCTTCCAACAGGACAACGACCCTAACCACACAGTCAAGACAATGCAGGAGTAGCTTTGGGACAAGTCTCTGAATGTCCTGCAGCAACGCTCCCCATCCATCCTGACAGAGCTTGAGAGGATCTGCAGAGAAGAATGGGAGAAACTCCCCAAATACAGGTGTACCAATTTTGTAGCGTCATACCCAAGAAGACTCAAGGCTGTAATCACTGCTAAAGGTGCTTCAACAAAGTACTGAGTGAAGGGTGTTGTAGAAATATTGAATCAAAAATGTCACAGATTCCCGAACTTGTAAATTCAATTAGACTTTATTACAAAAGTAACAGAATCCAAGCAATTCCATGGAACAACTGATTTCCCTCTTCCAGACCTCAGGTTTTATAGGTTTCCACCTTCAGATAACACACATGTTCACATGTATGTATATAGTTTCCAAACATCAATGTCATTTCAAAAATAGTATGGACACACAATTCTACTGTGAGTGTGTGTCTACTTGTGCCCATAGTGTTGGTCAATGGCGTCCAAGCACAACTCATTAGCCTCTTTTGGATTAAGTCATGACTTTTCACCTAGTGTCCCTTCCTCTAGTCCATTGACCAAGACATACACATATGACTTTTCACCTAGTAACTTCCTCTAGTAACCCTTCCTCTAGTCCAGTAGCCTTCATATGGCCCAAGACACTCAAGACTATGTTGTTTCATTTTGGCACATTTTCATGGAGTCTACTTCCATTATGCTTACACATGTCTAATGATCCCAGTATGGATTATATTCGCTACTTCTAGGAAAACAATATAGATACTAGAAAATCCCCATGGTGTCAAAGATTTTCTCCTACAGCTCCTGCCTGTAGGAGCCCCTCTATTCCCACTTCCTCTGGACACTCGTCTGGTGTACCAGCATCCTCTGCTTCCTCATTGCCCGGTGGTCACCCCCTTCTCCTTGCCGGGACTCTGGTGCAGTGGTTTAGATGGTACCACGTGTTGCTTCCTTTCACCTGGTCAGCTGTTGCTGTTGCTTGGGCCACCTCAAGGCGGTAATCTCTGCTAAAGTTGCTTCAACAAAGTACTGAGTGAAGGGTCTGAATACTTGTGTAAATATGATATTTCTTTTTTTTAAACTGTTTTTGCTTTGTCATTATAGGGTATGGTGTGTTGATTGATGAGGGTAAAAAATGATTTAATCCCGGCTGTACCATAACAAAATGTGGGAAAAGTCAAGGGGTCTGAATACTTTCCGAAAGCACTGTATAATTGTTCACAAAAACTGCCTTTTATTCCTAATCAACAGATAATCTTTGGTGCTGAAACTTTGCAGATGCTGAACGTACAATAAATGTAACAGCACAAGCGATGAGTCTTTTGCAATTTATTTGACCACAGGGAACGAGCAGCTGTACATATAATTCACATTTAAACACATGTTTCAAGGTCTGGATGTTGGGGGGTTGTTTATTTTACTGTCATGTTGTTGTTTTTTTGCAGTTTGTCTCTTCTGCTAGCTAAATGGATGCAGGCAGAATCCAAAATCGAGTGTGTGGGTTTAAGAAATCAATATTCCATGGTTCTTGTTAGAGACTGAAGTGCGAACAACTCTTGCTCATTAAAATAATTTATGTCTCAAAGTCTGGGTGAATTCAGGTTGACCTTGCTGTAACAGTTGAACTCGGTTTCATCACAAAAGGGAATGGATGGAGTCTCACAAGTTAACCGTTGAGTTGTGCTGTGTCTTGTTTCAAATGTGCAACCCAAACTCCTACAGTTAACCCCTTACACTGTTGGGAAATGGCCTGTATGGATAGGGCTAAATTGAAATGATTGTTACAGAAGAAATGTGGAAAGCGTATACATAAACGTTGTAGAAAATAAAAGGGAACTGTTTGGAGATTATGGGGAAAGTATTAGACTGGTAAGGTGAGGACACAACAGTTCACCTGACACAAGACTGAATCCAAACATTAACACTGTTGATTTGATGTGCATTTTACATTTACTGTACGTTTCACCTAATTTGTGGATAACGAAATCTGAAAATACTCTGGATACATTCAGTAACATGATAACAATATTATTGGAAAATTTGAGGTAGGTGCAACTTAAGACAAACAAAAAAATGCCAAGGGTTTGAGTGAGAGGTCTAACTGGTGTTTCCAAGCGGCCACACACCTCTCCAAAGTGTGCACGGTTCCTAAGTCATTTCGATGGACTTTTATGACTCAAAGAAGATGTTTCAATCGATAAGGTGCTTTATTGAGGTCTCATAGCTGTGCCGTTGATGAACTTACTTACTTACTTATTTACTGACTTTATTGTCCCCATGGGGATATTTTGTAGCAGTGTCATGTACACGTTTAAAGTGGTGTTTAAATACAAAACCAAATTGACAATACAACTTTCATAACAGTTACATACCAATGAGGGAAAAAAAGACTAGGCTGCTGGCCTTACTGAGTCGATAGCAACATTACCCTGAGCTATTTAGGAGAGATATCACACCTGGCACAAATTATTGACTAGTTGTGTTTTTCCTGCTGAGGGGTGCCCTATACCTGCACCCAGAGGGGAGTAGTTCAAAGTCCAGGTACAGGGGGTGGCTTGGGTCTAAAATTATTTTGTGAGCCTTGCGGAGAGCCCTGACCTTAAAGATCTCATCCAGGCCCATCTGTTTGACTCCAAGTAGCTTGCTGTGGTGATAATCCTTCTCAGCATATTTCTCTGTCTGACAGTGGCATTGCCAAACCAACAAACAATACAAAAAGTTCAAATACTCTCAATGAAAGATTTGTAAAACAGAGTCAGTATAGTAGAGTCTACATTAAAAGATCCCAGCGTTTTGAGAAAGTGCAGTCTCTGTTGGCTCTTTTTGTGGATCAGGTCTGTACATTTACACCACTGAAGCCCAAGAGGACAGCCAGGTATTTGTATTCCTCTACAATCTCTATATTCTGACCTCTGATAGATGTTGCAGAGGTACAGTAGGTGTTGTACACTTCCTGAAGTCTATGCACATCTCTTTGGTCTTATTGGTATTGAGGACCATGTGTGATTGGTCACACCACTCTACAAAGTCATCTAGGACCGGGCCTTGATGTTCCTCGTCATCATGCAACAGGCTGATCAAGGCAGTGTCATCAGCTAACTTAACGAGGTGTCTGTCAGAATGGGAACTAGTACAACTATTAGTGTACACGATGTACAGGAGTGGGGACAAAACGCATCCCTGAGGAGAGCCTGTGTTGGTATTGTCCAACACGTGGGGACCTATTTTGACTCAAGTCCAACAGCCACAAAACCAGCCCCCCATCTAAGGAGAAGTCCTGAATGAGTCTCTGTGCCAGAATGTAAGGCTGGATTGTGTTGAAGGCAGAAGAAAAGTCAATAAACAGAAGCCTAACATGGGATTTGGAACCCTCTAGATGTCTATAGACCATGTTAAGGAGGCTAAGAATGGCATCATCAACTCCTCTGCTACGCTGATAGGCAAACTGAAATGGGTCGAGGAGCTTCTGGGTGACGCTGAGAATATGACTTTTCACAAGTTTCTCAAGGCATTTCATTACTAAGGATGTCAAGGCGACAGGGCGGTTGTCATTCAGCACAGAGGGATTAGATGTTTTAGAAATTTGTATAATTATTGACTTTTTCCACAATACTGGCACGTGTTGCTGGTCGAGGGAGGATTGGAAAGCAGAGTGTTTTAACACATGTCTAGAGCACAGCCCTGCATCCAATCCTTTAAACAATTACTGTTGTTTATGCAATCCAAACACAGTCCATTATAAATCGCAATCTGGGTCAGGTGAGCATAATTTGAAAGCTGTTTCTATTGCCAAAAAAATAACATACGATCTTACAATGTTAGCCTTTTTTCAAAAAAGAGATCGCCATTTTGGTGGCATAGAATGGAGTCATGAGTGCATTCAGATGCAATGTCCACTGCAAATTGTCTTCACAGTACAACAAACATTCTGTTCAGGACAACTCAGGGTATAATGCCATGTCATCTTGTAACTGTACAGTACATCAAACATAGTGGTCATAAACGTTGACACTGTAAACTATGTGTGATTTATGATATGGAAATGTGAAGGTCACATTTGAACTTACTTGTGTTTGGCTTGCTTGTAGGACATCAAAGCGGTATTTATTATAATCCTCAAAGTCTAATCTTTCAAAATACATCGAGTCCTCGTAATTTACAGCATTTCCTTCACTCAGACAACAAACTATTTGCAAAAGTTGCCCAATTAGCGGGAGGGATGGGTGCAACTTCTAGTCATGTGCGGTGCTCAAGTTCAGATCGTCTGTCAGTCAAAACCCATACAGATCTGTGAAGCAAAGACCCCGAGCTCTGATGGTCATGTATAGCATGTTACTGTACAGCCACTGTGTTCCAATTTAGGAGCTCATCAGTGTCTAAATCTGCAAGTTTCAAACCGTATACGGGTATGAGTGTGAAGGGTTAATGGCAGGATGTGCCATGGCCATAATGGAGACAAGCATTAGTACAGAATGTGATAACTGAGGGACACTTTAAGGGATGTTTAGCAATAGAACAGTACATCTCTTGCCCAATGAAACCATTGGCACCGAGTCTGCATTCTTCTGTACCAATACGGAGAGTTCAGGTCTGTCAATGTTAGACATTTGTGAGAAAAATGTCATACGTTTTACTTGAAAGTCTTTTAATGAGTCTTAATCCATTTATGTCCTTGCCTAAATTAATTTCCACAACGAGACTAGTTCATTCAGGGCCACAGTTGGTGTGCTTCCGGACCCAAATGTTTTCAAAGCTACTTATCATAACTTCTAAGCTCGTCTTGTTTATATGAGAAGAAAAATATGATTTGAATAAGCTTTTAATCTGCAGAGAAATGACCCAAAGGACGTTGGCAGTTTGAGCAAAGCATTTCATCAGTGTAGAATCTATTTAGCAGGACGGATTTCTGTTATTAAACGTGACAAACATATCGCAGGAGGAACAATCAAAGTAACTGGTCAAGTGAATCAAGCAGGGACATAACAAACATGCACCATTTCATTTGATTCTTAGAGAAGTACACATTTGTGTCAATTTTAAGGGTGTAGTTCAGTGAGCCATGCTTGTGTAATGAGAAACCTTGCCTAAGGAGTGTTAGCTCCCCAAGGCTTGTGTTAGCGCCCCAAGCAAATGCCTAGGCTATAGTTCTTAGGGCTAGGCTAACACAGTCTTGTGAAACCCAGATTCAAACATCTTTGGCATCGTAATGTACACTTCTACTATATCTTGGTAAAGTACTTCATAAGTTGACATAGTAGACCATAATGCCAAAATGAGGGTTCTTTGAGATTTTGTGAGCGATACTTATCTCATATTTAATTATATTGTGTTGGAGAAGAGCTGTATCTCACTGTTGCAACACTGCGTTGTGGTGTTTGTCTCGATACGCTTGCTGTTGTGGGCTCAATTCTCTGAAATTGCAAGCAACCCATTTTCAAGGGGACATTTTCTAATATCCAGTGACAGAGAGACAGAATGTTCTCACTGGTTGAATTGAAATATGGTATTATATCACACTCCACCATCATTGATCTAGACAGACACCATTATGTGAGGCACTTGAACAGATCCAACACTCCGTTTCGTTTCTTCGCTTAGAAACACATTGATGAACGAACGCCAGATGGAGAAAGCACCACTCAGTCTTAAAATCCATTTGAATCTCCCGTCATTCTCGGAGTGTAATGCTGAGATTATGCATTCACCTCCAAAAAACAAAATTAATGCAACGCTCAAACCCACTGGGGGAAAAAGATAAAAGTCAATGTGCTAAATATACTGATCTCTGAGATAAAAAGTTAAAGCTGAGGCTTCTCAAACACATTTCTGCCAGCGGTGTGTCATGGCTCATCTGTGAAGTCAAACCATTATGTGTGGAGAGAGAGAAACTATCGCAGTTCTGGGTCTTGACTTCATTGGAATTGCTGGTAAGTGGGGCTATGGCACACTAGTCTCCAAAGTTAGATTACTTTGAAATAAGTGCCATGTGATCAAAGATATTACCAAAAAATAACGAAGTATTTGAGCCAGTGGGAAAGTGCCCTGAATTTCTTTCCCTTCAGGGAAAGCCACGTATCCAAATTGATGAAGAAGCAGCTATACTACAATGTCACCATGTGCGCTATTGGCAGTGTTAAAATGACGTTGACCTCCAGTTATTTGGCAGAGCTGAAATCCCTCCATTTGCAGAATTTCTAAGCACAGATACTGCTGGGAGGCATCTGAATGCAATGCAGTATTATACCTACCTGGGACACAGTTCATTCAGCTGTGTATTTGACTAGATTTTTTTCTCTCCATGTTTCCACCTACTGTAATGTGTCTAAATACATAATGAGTTGAAATATTACATACATACAGTACAGTGCATTAGGAAAATATTCAGACTCTTTCCCTTTTTCCACATGTTGTTACTTTACAGCCTTATTCTAAAAAGGATGACATTTTTCTCTTTCATCACAATACCCCATAATGAAAAAGTGAAAACAGGTTTTAATACATTTTTGAAAATATATTAAAAATGTTTCCATTGTTCATCCTTGTGATGTTTCTACAACTTGATTGGAGTCCACCTGTGGTAAATTCAATTGATTGGACATGATCGTAAAGGCACACGTCTATATAAAGGTCCCACAGTTGACAGTGTGTGTCAGAGCAAAAATCAAGCCTTGCGGTCGAAGGAGTTGTCTGTAGAGCTCCGAGACAGGATCGTGTCGAAGGGTACCAAAACTTTTCTGCAGCTTTGAAGGTCCCTAAGAACACAGTGGCCTCAATCATTAAGGGGCCATTTAGTCCTACGGTACACAAGTTGGCGGGTACTTTTATGAAAGTATTGTGTTGGTCGACAGTAAGCTAGGTGTTTGATACATTGTAAAACATTTAAATGAAAAGTTGTCACACTAACTTACTGTCAGCCAATTACCTGTAAGGTAATGGAAGAAAAAGGTACAGTATTTACCTGTAAATTCCAAAGAAACATTGGTTTAACATTACATTACTGTAATGTTAAACCAAAGTTTCTTTAGAATTGACGGTAACATACTGTAGCTTTTTTACAGTAACTGCTGCCAGAAAGTTATTGTAAAGATAACATAACTGTTTACTGTGTAGGTCTAGTAGTAAATGGGAATCATCAAATTGGCTGGTATTGGAACATCTTTTGTTTGTCTGTTGTGATTCATCGGGGTAGTTTCAATGCAGTGCAGACTGGACGTCACTAATGATGAAAAGGAGCTGTCAATATCATGCGACAGGTCCCCATTCACAACGTTGGAACCTACTAGTACTCACAACATGACCTACGGCTGCTATTTAGATTTCTACTATCATGTCTTTATACACAAACTTGTATGTAGATATACAGTGTATTCAGACCCCTTGATTTTTTTCCACATTTTGTTACGTTACAGCCTTATTCTAAAATGTGTTTTAATATTTTTTATTCCCCCCATTAATCTACACACAAAACCCATAATGACAAAGCAAAAACTGTATCCAAAATTCCAGTGGGTCAGAAATGTACATACATTAAAATGACTGTGCAGTTAAACAGCTTGGAAAATACCAGAAAATGTCTTTAAAAGTTTCTGTTAGGCTAATTGACATCATTGGACTCAATTGGAGGTGTACATGTGGATGTATTTCAAGGCCTACCTTCAAACTCAGTGCCTTTTTGCTTGACATCATGCTGGAGGAAACAGGTACAAAAGTATCTATATCCACAGTAAAACAAGTCCTATATCGACATAACTTGAAAGGCCACTCAACAAGGAAGAAACCACTGCTCCAGAAACAAAAAACAGACAAAGGTTTGCAACTGCACATGGGGACAACGATTGTCCCCACTGAGTTTAAATGTATTTGGCTAAGGTGTATGTAAACTTCTAACTTCAAATGTATATTAATAAAGTTGTAAATAGTCCAACTTTAGCACTTGAGGAATACACATCTGTAAGCCTCATTGATATTACAAAACTGTCAGTGTGCAACCTTAATATGGAAGACAATACAGCAGAACACATGAACAGCAATGACATTTACTCCCATCGCTGGTAGCCACGCCGCTACTAAGCCACACCTCCAGTTCAAGGTACAGCTTCTTAGGTCTAGGCCCCTTTTTTCTCAATTTCCGCCTGAATGACGTGCCCAAAGTAAACTGTCTGTTGCTCAGGCCCTAAAGCCAGGATATGCATATAATTGGTACCATTGGAAAGAAAACACTTTGAAGTTTGTCGAAATGCTAAAATCATGTAGGAGAATATAACACAATAGATATGGTAGGAGAAATCGAAAGAAAAACCAAGCAGATTTAGTTTTTTGAGAGACCATCCTCTTAGAGTGGCAAGTATAAGGTCATATTGAAAATTAGCTCTCTGGATGCAATTCCTTTGGCTTCCACAGGGTGTCAGGAGTCTATGTTCAAGGTTTCAGGCTTGTAACTTCAAAAACAAATAAGAAATATCAGTTTTAGTACAGGGACACAGTCTTGGAAATTTGTGTTTGCGCACACCATGAAGACAGGACTCACCTGCTAAAATCGGTTTCCTATTGAACATACTTCTTTCCGTAAGAAATATTATAGTTTTATTACATTTTAGGGTATCTGAGGAGTAGATAGAAACATATTTTGACTTGTTGAAACAAAGTTTAGGGGTAGATTTTCAGATTTTTTTTCTCTGCATGTGGATTACTCAAATCGATGGCGCCAACTAAACAGATTTTTATCTTTTAAAAGGATTTTATCTAACAAAATGACACTACATGTTATAGTTGGGACACTTTGGATGACAAATCAGAGGAAGATTTTTAAAAAGTAAGTGAATATTTAATCTCTATTTATGAATTTATGAAACCTGTGCCGTTGGGAAAATATTTTTATGTGGGGCGCCGTCCTCAAACAATCGCATGGCATGCTGTACTAGCTACTGTAAATCGGACAGTGCAGTTAGATTAACAATAATTGAAGCTTTCAGCCAATATAAGACACTTATATGTACCTAAATGTTTAATATCCATAATTTGTATGATTATTTATTCGAATTGCACACCCTCCAGTTTAACCGGAAGTTGTCCCCGCTAGCCCTAAGTTAAAAACATTAAAGGTTCCCCCAAGAACCCCTCAACTAACCAAAAGTACAAATATGAACCATTGACTAGCAATGAGGATCTCCATGGTTCTTCGAGTCACCACTAATTCTAAGAGTATAGTGTGATAATTGCTTTGCAATGACTCACCACATTCATCAGCTAATATATATTCATGTTTACCCTCAGAGATGGTATTAAAATGCAGGAGAAGCGTCTCTTCAACTTAAAACACTAGCTCTTCTGAAAGCAGGCCTGGGACTATCAGATACTAGCTATACCCGCTTCTGTTGCACCAAATCACATTTCACCTCTCTGCCAGATGCAGTGGTTTAGCATTCAGGGAGATTCATATATCCACATTTACTTGAGATGAAACTTCAGATTGAGCCGCTGAGGACTTCCCTGCTAAATTGTTCAGCTCCAGTGTGTGGAGCAGAGTGGAGCTCTCTTGAATTAGGCGGGCGGTACGTTAGCTAGCGCGGGTTATGAGATACCCTTATCAAGATGGCAGGCAGGCCTACATAATAAATGTGGAAATAAAGCAGCCAGCATCTGTGATCCGCTGCAACATACAGCCCTTTCTTTCTGGCTATATCAGAGGCACATAATAAAGCTTTGTTTAATGCCGCAGCTCCTCTCCTCTGCTCTCTTCTCTTCTGTCAGGGCAGAGCTGACAAATGAAAGGGCCCTCTTGACTCCCAGATGAGCCCAGGAGATCCCGGGCTAGGAATCATGGGCCATGGAAAGAGCTCTATGTATTCCTGTAATTATCCCATCCAGGCTGGCTGTGAGTGAGTAAGAGACAGAGACATGTGTCTGCTACCTCTCAATTATAACATTTTTCAATTGTACACCGGGGGGGGGGGGGGGGGGGGCATGTGCGTGCGCGTGCATAGCAATAGCCAAATTGTTGTATTGAAGGTTTCTCCTGTAAGCTGTTGTGACTGTGTCCGCCGCTCAGCTTTAGCCAATTAAAAATCAATTAATGAGTTCAAAGTCCTCTTGCGGGTTAATGGGATATGTATGGTTGGACTGATAAGAGTCACTGTAGGTATCCTCATACGCACGCCACGCTTTTGTTTACCATTATATTTCAACAATAGCAGTATTTTATTTTTGTGCATACAGAAAGCAATTTGTTCGAGGTATAAGCTAATTAGCTAACACCTTTTGTTTCTAACCTCAGTGGAACATTGAGCTAATTTATTGTTGTATTTTTCAGTATTTGTGTCCAGAGGGGTTTATGAAGTAACTCGGGAGAAAATGCCCTACATTCACATCGGATAATGAGGCATTACATTATTGTAATCTCTCAAGCAAACCTTAATTCTTACAACATATTTATTTATTCAAATAGTTCTGGAAGTGGTGTGTAGTATATTCTGTGTGTGTTTACAATCCATATCCCTGACAGAGAGATTGACAGGAGTTAGGAGAATAAATTGCTTGATGTAGCCTATTGCTTGTCCATTTCTCAAGATGCCTGATCTGACATTAATGAGTCAGTAGCCTCATGAGTCAAAGGTAGATAGACTGTACTGGGCACTCAATTTATTTTATTTTCCCTCCCTCTTCTTCCTCTATCCCCCCTATCCCATCCCCCAGTAGCCAGGCGCCTTACAGGCCCATCCTCCTCTATCTGTGGTCTGTGTAGCCATCCGCCCTGCAGCGCAGCAACCCACAGGAGGGTCATTGGAGGTCATCCGACTGACAGACCAATCTGAGACTTGCGTTTACTTCCCGTGACCCAATCCGTCACTCAAAAACACACCGCCGCCACCTTGTCTCACCCTACCGTAACCTGTCTCATGCCCCAACAAGCTCAATGACAGGACACGGGATCTTATCAGGGCTGCTGAGTCCGCCGGGGACAAGGGGGGCCGACCCCAACACACAGGTAGGTAAACCAGCCTCAGTCTTCTGGGTGGAGGTGGTTAGGTTCAGGAGGGGTTTGGGTAGGGTAGAAGCAGAACAGGGCCTAAGAAGATGCAGGTTAGCCAAAGTGTTGGTATGCTATCTGTTCTTAGACAACCTGAAGTTGTTTACATGAGCTGGTATTAACATTTATGAATTGCTTAAGTAATGTCAAGTCATTCAGAAATATAACCTTCCTGGAGAAGCAGAGAGTTGTGCAGCTGACAACGGGTTGAGGTGCAGACCTTATTTGACAGTAGGATGTCAGCAGAAGAAAGGCTGAATCCACCAATGTCAACTCCCACTAGTCACCTATGTCAACAACCTGTCTCACCAGTCAACCCTGCAGCAAAGACTGTCAATACAATACACACCCACATTTACCATAGACAGAGTTAGTGACAGTGATGGTCGAACTGTCTGTCACAGCAACACAATAAATAAGCACCGTTAATGTTGACAACAGAGGTTTAATATGCTGTCAAATGGATGACGGATTTAATGTTGCATTATGTCTTCTAGCTGGATGAGGGAGAATTATCCACTGCCTGCGTCAGAGATGCCTCCTCTCCATTTTCAATGTACGTTGGGGACTGGATTCATTGTGTCACGCTCCACCTTCTCTAGTATCATCTTTAACAACTGTAAGTGAGATGTTTACAAGTCCTCTCATTTGGAATCATTGCCTTATCTATTTTCTCCTTCTGTATGTGATCAGCCATGAGAAGCTTCTCCCTTGTGGCTGAGGAGAGTAAATGCATGTCAGAGATCAGTAACAGCTTGGCTAGAGAGCGAGCAAGCGAGAGAGAGAGAGAGAATTAATAAATACACAGCAAATTGGTCAGTGTTGCCTCTCCAAAAAACGATCTCATCAAAACCCCTCCCATCATTATCATATTTCCCAGCCTGCTCTACTGCAGGTATAATATTTGGGGATTGTTTTTAATATCTGTGTTTTTGCATGTACATTGATAACCCTGACAATCATTCTGAATGCGGAGGGTGATTGACTAAAAAGTCCAACTGTTGGCTGGATTCCAATAGAAATTACACATCTGTAATGTGGCCTGTAATCCACAAGATTCCTAACATCACTGTGTATGGCAAAATTTGGCCATAAAAGTACAGGCTTTATGATGTTTTCAGATCCCTTGACTTTTTCCCAGAAAATGTACGTTACAGCCTTATTCTAAAATTATTTGAATAAAAAACGTCCCTCATCAATCTACATACAATACCACATTATGACAAAGCAAAGACTGTTTTTTAGAATTTTTTTGCAAATGTATAATTTAAAAAAACAAACAGAAACACCTTATTTATATTTTCTTATAAGTATTCAGAACCTTTGCTATGAGACTCGAAATTGAGCTAAGGTGCATCCTGTTTCTATTGATCATCCTTGAGCTGTTTTTACAACTTGATTGGAGTCCACCTGTGGTAAATTAAATTGATTGGACATGATTTGGAAAGGCACACACCTGTTTATATAAGGTCGCACAGTTGACAGCGCGTCTCAGAGCAAAAACCAAGCCATGAGGTTGAAGGAATTGTCTGTAGAGCTCCAAGACAGGATTATAATGTAACAAAAAGTGGAAAAAGTCAAGGGGTCTGAATACTTTCCGAATGTACTGTATTTCCTATATTTTCGTAAAGAATTTAATTTAATGTTAACATTTGGCTACAGTATGAACTCACTCGGTGAAGTACACAGGACTGTACAGTATATGAACTAATTCAACAACCTTGTCTCTGTTACTAACAAATCATCGGTGGGAACACCGGGAAAGTATTTTGGAGACATGGCTTAGTGGCTTAGTGAGGGCGTGGCTTTCAAGTCTTTGTTTTTGGCCAACCGTGAGTGGAAGTGTTGTACCAGTTCAATTGGTCTATGGTTAGGTTTATTTTAGTTTCATCATGTTTGTGGCTGTTTCTGATGTCCTTGTAATTGCTTGTAAATTATTGTTTGGCCTTGAAGAAAATATTGATGTGACGTCCATAATGCAACCTTCTCAAAAAACCTCTATGTGTAACGCTTACAAATACTGGGAGGCATTATTGCGTGACTCCATGGGTGTAAATGAAATTCACTTCCTAGTGTTACAAAGTACTATGTGAGGTGTTATTGCAAAACACTGAAAGTGTAACAGCATCAACACTAAGCACAGTGTTAATTTAACCCTAAAGGTGTTATTGCATAGACACTGGAACATTACATTGAATGTAACCGGTTGATGCTATTCACTGAATATCATGTTTGTTGACTCGCACACCAATGAATGGCATTGCCTGTTATTACATAGGCCTCTAGGTGGTCTTAATGCTATATGTTTCCCTTCTCATTTTTTTAGAAACATTTCAAATGGATGCTGAGTAAAAGTAATCCTAAAAAGCATCGAGTAAAATTAATTGTCAGTGTGGTTGAATTGGGTATTTAAAGCGAGTTTACCCATGCATTTTCAAATCAAATTGTATTTGTCACATGCGCTGAATACAACAGGTGTAGATCTTACAGTGAAATGCTTACTTACAAGCCCTTAAACAACAAGGCAGTTCTAAGAAAAATACCAACAAAAAAAGTAAGAGATAAGAATAACAAATAATTAAAGAGCAGCAGTAAATAACAATCGCATGGCTATATACAGGGGGTACTGGTACAGAGTCAATGTGTGGGGGCACCGGTGTCAAGGTAATTGAGGAATATGTACATGTAGGTAGAGTTATTAAAGTGACTATGCATAGATAATAAAAGAGTAGCAGCAGCGTATAATGGGGGGGTGCAATGCAAATAGTCTAGGTAGCCATTTGATTAGCTGTTTAAGAGTCTTATGGCTTGGGGTAGAAGCTGTTTAGAAGCCTCCTGAACCTAGAATTGCTGCTCCGGTACTGCTTGCCGTGCGGTAGCAGAGAGAACAGTCTTTGACTAGGGTGGCCGGAGTCTTTGACAACTTTTAGGGCCTTCCTCTGACACCGCCTGGTATAGAAGTCCAGGATGGCAGGAAGCTTGGCCCCGGTGATGTACTGGGCCGTACGCACTACCCTCTGTAGTGCCTTGCGGTCGGAAGCCGAGCAGTTGCCATACCAAGCAGTGATGCAACCCGTCAGGATGCTCTCGATGGCGCAGCTGTAAAACAGTTTGAGGATCTGAGGACCCATGCCAAATCTTTTCAGTCTCCTGAGGGGGTATAGGTTTTGTCGTGCCCTCTTCACGACTGTCTTGGTGTGTTTGGACCATGTTAGTTTGTTGGTGATGTGGACGCCAAGGAACTTGAATGTCCTGGTAATCCGTCTGGCCCTGCGGCCTTGTGATTGTTGACCTGTTTAAAGGTCTTACTCACATCGGCTGCGGAGAGCATGATCACACAGTTGTCCAGAACAGCTGATGCTCTCATGCGTGTTTCAGTGTTACTTGCATTGATGCGTTATTTAGCTTGTCTGGTAGACTCGTGTCACTGGGCAGCTCTCTGCTGTGCTTCCCTTTGTAGTCTGTAATAGTTTGGAGGCCCTGCCACATCTGAAGAGCGTCAGAGCCGGTGTAGTACGATTTGATCTTAGTCCTGTATTGACTCTTTGCCTGTTTGATGGTTCGGGCATAGCGGGATTTCTTATTAACGTCCGGGTTAGAGTCCCGCTCCTTGAAAGTGGCAGCTCTACCCTTTAGCTCATTGCAAATGTTGCCTGTAATCCATGGCTTCTGGTTGGGGTACGTACATACGTACAGTCACTGTGGGGACGACGTAATCGATGCACTTATTGATAAAGCCAGTGACTGATGTGGTGTACTCCTCAATGCCATCGGAAGAATCCCAGAACACATTCCAGTCTGTGCTAGCAAAACAGTCCTGTAGTTTAGCATCTACTTCATCTGACCACTTTTTTTATTGACCCAGTCACTGGTGCTTCCTGCATTAATTTTAGCTTGTAATCAGGAATCAGGAGGATAGAATTATGGTCCGATTTGCCAAATGGGGGCGAGGGAGAGCTTTGTACGCATCTCTGTGTGTGGAGTAAACGTGGTCTATATTTTTTTCCCTCTGGTTGCACATTTGACATGCTAATAGAAATTAGGTAAAAGTGAAGTTTCTCTGCATTAAAGTCCCCGGCCACTAGGAGCTCTCTCTCAATGAGCATTTTCCTGTTTGATTATGGCGGTATACAGCTCATTGAGTGTTTTAGTGCCAGCATCAGTCTGTGGTGGTATGTAGACAGCTGCAAAAAATACAGATGGAAACTCTCTTGGTAGATAGTGTGGTCTACAGCTTATGATGAGATACCCTACATCAGGCGAGCAAAGCCTCGAGACTTCCTTAGTGCACCAGCTGTCGTTTCTGAATATATGCATAGGCCCCTGCCCCATGTCTAACTAGAGGCTGCTGTTCTATCCTAGAGTTGTATGTTCTTAATGTCATCCTTCAGCCACGACTTGGTGAAACATAAGATATTACAGTTTTTAATGTCCCGTTGTTAGGTTATATACATGCTTTCAGTTCGTCCCATTTATTTTCCAGCGATTGAACGTTAGCTAGCAGGACGGAAGGCAAAGGCAGATAAGCCACTGATCGCCTGATCCTCACAAGACACCCTCATTTTTTTCAGCTAAATCTCAGTTTCCTTCTCCGCCGAATGACAGGGATCTGGGCCTGGTTGTGTGTCTGTAGTATATTCCTCCCCTCCAACTCTTTGAAGAAAAACTCTTCATTTATCTGCAGTTCTGATGTCCAGAAGCTCTTTTCGATCATAAGAGACGGTAACAGCAACATTATGTACAAAACAAGTTACGAACAATGCGAGAATTTTTTTGGGGGCATGGTTGGTTAAGAGCCGATAAGACGGTAGCCATCCCTTCTGGCGTCATCACATTAGTTATTATTGTTAAATGCAAATAGCCTCTCATTATCCCCACATTGGATGAATTATAGCTTGCACCCTCCCACTTTGAAAGAAAGAATTATATACTGCCCTATATATTCATTCAACTGAATTGAGGCCATGAGAAGAATGGGAAACAGTTTCCCTTTTTCTACATATCCTCCTATTCGGAGGGAGTGGAGGCTAGAGAGGAGCCGCCACAGTGCACAGATGCTTTTCAAAGGCCTTATGCCAAATATGCCCCCTGTGTGGTGATTGGTACAGCGATTTGGTAAATATTTGATAGCGTGGCCTCATGTCTTTGAATCGCTGGGTCCTTTAGGAGTTGTTTTTAGGTCAGTCTGAGAGACCGTCACTGTTGATACAGGGAAGTACAGGACGTGGTAGGCGGAGAGTATGTTTGAATTTGACCCAGTTCTGAAAAAAATACTTCAACTCTGTACAAAGTATGTCAAAAGATAGCAGCGAGCCGTCGCCTCTCGGTTAATGTCCTGCAGAGCAGTAACTCTCTATCCACATTCAAGAGCTTTCATCCGTGTTAAACAATATGCCCCCCTCTGTGACTGAACAGAAGTGCTGAAGAGTGAGGGGAGTGAAAACACTAAAGGGAAAATAAAGGTTATTTACTTCAAGATATTGATTGAGTCCAAAATAATATTATGATGGGGTGTAGACTGAGAATTACTTTAGCTGTTCAGTGAACCTGAAGATGATGAAGAAGGACCTGTGTCGAATACTTATGATTAATAGTGTGTACTTGTTATGATAAACAGGATTCTTGACATGTGACCTTCGGTCTTCTGTCTTTCTCACCCTGTTTCAAATCCGAAACTACAAAGTAATGGCAACTTGAGACTAGTGACATAACTATTTATGTACCATGGTGTCAAGTAGAACGATAACTGACTTGGGCCTAATGCATGAATCTCTCAACATCATCCTGTACCACAGCTTAAATTGTTGTGTCCTCGGAGACCTTCTGTAGCAGCAACAATATCCATTGTATCATTTCTTGTCTGTTGATGATAATAGTGAAATACTTGATTCAGTACAAGTGGGTCCATTGTCCACAGGCCTAAAAAGAAGCCATGATGTTGACTGGACTGGATACAGAAGACAGAGCAGTGACGTCACCAGGTTTTATTAGGAATGTGGGCATTGGGGAGCAGTTGATACTATCTGTGAAGGCTCGTTGGAGACCCAGTTAATGGAAAACTGTTATGTAAATCCAATCTAATTCCAATTAGAACCACGCTACTCATGTCTAAGGTATGCAGAGGGAAGGTGGAGTGGAGTGGGGGGGTTGTTAAATTATATTATTACTGCGGGTAATTTGCACAAACTGATCGGCTGTAGGGCAATATTTGCTTTCACCCTGGTATCAACTACCATTATTAAACCAAATAGGGAAAAAAAAATCTTATTTTGCTTAGTTTTCAGATTTGATGAATGAACCCTTTCGGATGACACAGATCTCTTCCTTCAAAATAAGTCATTATTTAATTCCACTCCTTTTATTTGGTTGGTCATACTTCAGCAGATATATGTCAGAGTTCATAGTTTCTCAATATACATTGTTATGATCAGATCCTTTATGCAGTATGCATCCCTATTGAACACGACATGCATGGTGTAGGCCCGCCAAACTCAACTCTGGGCCTCGAAGCAAGTGCCACTGCGTTTTTCATTGTTCGCCTCTAATCAGGGACTGACGTAGGCCTGAGACACCAGATGAGTGCAATTCATTTTCAAGTAGAACAGAAAACCAGCAGAGTCCGGACCTCGTAGGGTAAGAGTTGAATAACCATGGTGTAGGCAATACATTGTCATCTTCCTCTAGAACACATGTCAAACTCATTCTACAGCAGGCCGAGCGTCTGCGGGTTTTCGCTCCATCCTTGTACTTGATTGATTATGGTCGCTAATTAGTAAGGAACTCCCCTCACCTCAGTCAAGGCTGCTGAGGGAAGGACGGCTCATAATACTGGCTGGAACAGAGCGGATGGAATGGCATCAAACACGTATTTGATAAAGTTCCACTGATTCCACTCCAGCCATTACCACAAGCCCATCCACCTCAAATAAGGTGTCACCAACCTTCTGTGCCTCACCTGGCTGTCTAGGTCTTAATTGAAAGGAGAAAAAAAAACTCACACTCAGCCTTCCGTGAAATGAGTTTGACACCCCTGCTCTAGAAATTATGCAGGAACCTCAGTGTGCATCAGTTAATTCCTGAGGACTCATATTATCCTCAAGGTTAATGGTGTGTTCAAGACAACTGGGAACTCTTAAAAACATTTTTTTAAATGAGGTCAGAATATGACATCAGTGATCTTCAGGTCGTAAAGTGGAGCTTTCCGACTTTGAATTCCGAATTGGAGGACCGTGCAAAAATATATTTTCCCCACTCGCAACTCGAGTTCCCAGTTGTCTTGAACGCACTGAAGACAGAGATTTCCGAGTTCACAGTTGTTTCGAAAATGACATAAGTAGTAGAGGTCGCCCGATTATGATTTTAACGCCGATACCGATTATTGGAGGACCCCAACACAAAAAAAGCTGATAACGATTAATTGTCTTTTTTCTTCTTTTTTTTTTTCCCCAATTTGTGTATATACACATTTTTGTAATAATGACAATTGCACCAATACTGAATGAACAATGAACACTTTTATTTTAACTTAATATAATACATATTATGGGCTTTTGGATGGGTGTTCTTAAGGTGATTCCACAGGTTGGTGTTTTTTATTTATTTAGCCGTTGCTGACCCCATGCTTACATCTTTTCTTCACAAATAAGACACCTTGCTTTCCCTGGTGCCAATTCCATGTAATTGTCCCACATGAAAATATGAAAATATTTTGACAAACGTTACCTTATCCTAGTGAGATTTACACTGGTATCAAAACGCAGAGGCGGTTTAAGCCTGCACAAAACACAGACCTTATTTGAAGTAGATGAAGACATGAACGGTAAAATTATGAAATATTCCTGTTACATTGCACAACCTTCAATGTTATGTCAGAATTACGTAAAATTCTGGCAAATTAGTTCGCAAAGAGCCAGGTGGTCTAAACTGTTGCATATACCCTGACTCTGCGTGCAATGAACGCAAGAGAAGTGACACAATTTCACCTGGTTAATATTGCCTGCTAACCTGGATTTCTTTTAGCTAAATATGCAGGTTTAAAAAATATATACTTGTGTATTGATTTTAAGAAAGGCATTGATGTTTATGGTTAAGTACACATTGGAGCAACGACAGTCGTTGATTGCTTGTTTTTTATAAGATAAGTTTAATGTTCGCTAGCAACTTACCTTGGCTTACTGCATTCGTGTAACAGGCAGGCTCCTCGTGAGGCAGGTGGTTAGAGCGTTGGACTAGTCAACTGTAAGGTTGCAAGATTGGATCCCCCGAGCTGACAAGGTAAAAATCTGTCGTTCTGCCTCGTTCCTAGGCCGTCATTGTATATAAGAATGTGTTCTTAACTGACTTGCCTAGTTAAATAAAGATTAAATAAAGGTGTAAAAAATATTTTTAAATCCGATTGTTATGAAAACTTGAAATCGGCCCTAATTAATCAGCCATTCCGATTCCTAAGTAGCGAGCTATCCCGTCATAATGACAGGCATTCTCTCAATCGACAAAAGCTGCAGGGAGATCATTGTGATGGTAACACACATACAGAGCATGAAATCATTCCAATCTGTAGTGTTAAGGCCTCCACTGTGTCACCTAATACACCTGACGGGTATCGACAATTAATTAATAATTAAAAGTCAAACATGCCTGCCTGCCTTCCTGCCTGCTTCAAGTTTAAGGCCGTAAGACCCAAGTGTTTACTATCTGTTTATGATGGATTAACCTCTAAAATTAGATGTGTGACAAAGGGCATGTGGCAGACCATAGAATACTAATACTTGAGCACATTTAGGCATTTAGGCCCTGTTCAAAAGTAGTGTACTATGTAGGGAATTGGGTGATATTTGGAACGCTGACTCAGTCTCATGGAAAACAGCACCATGAGACATATCGAGTTTCTGTGCATCACTGCACCGCAGTGACATCAACGCCTGCTATTTTAGAGCATGGAACAGTGGGCATTGTGTGTGTGGATTCCTACCTGCGCAATGCTCAATGTGTGTGTGGGTTTTGTGAGTGCTTATTTATGTGCATGTCTGCATACCTGTGTGCGTGTGTTGGTGTATAATCACACCACACGTGTCTGTGTCATATGCCAAGAAATGACCTGTCCACGCGCCCTCTGATTTCCTCACGTGCGCCGGATGCCGCCAACTTGACTCAGGTCTCTAAACAGAGAGATACAGTAGTTACCTATAGGGTGCCATCCTTCCTACCACCAGGCCCAAGACTACACTACACTAAAGTAAGTGGCTCAGTTGGCCATTACATTACCCAGAGTAATATCCACCTGTAATTAGGCCTGCGCTACTGAGCTCAATGTGTTCTCATGTAAAAACCAGAGCCTCTGGCTGCACGGCTCCACTGAATCATAGTGTCAGACAGCCCCATAAAATGCTCAGTTAAACAATTATGTGTTTTTATAGCTGCCGCACCTGACCGTGAGAACATCATAAGACTGTGTTGTATTTGGAACTGGTCTTGGGAATATTAAACACACTGTAAAAAAAAGATATATTTTACCAATGTTCTTTCCGCTTTGGTTAAACCTAATAAATAACATAAATACATATATGTCTTTTTTTGTTGTCTTTGGAATGACTTATTTCTTCAATTTGGTTACAAGGCAATGTAATCCATTTCCTGTTAATCAAAATATTCAGTTGGTTCTGTAACAAAATAATGAATTCAAAATTATTTCTTCACATGAGACTTTCACATTAACTGGTTTCAATACAGTCCATCTCATAAATGAAGAGCTTCAGTGTCACAGTAATGAGATCTATTAGACACAGAGCACTTTTAAAAACTCAATGTTAGCAATGAACATATGATCATTGGTAGAAGAAGAAAGAAAATAAAAAACAGACCAAATAACCTGGAATGACATTAACTCTCACGGGTGTCCAAAAAGAACAAACTGAAAGCCACACCCTAAAACAGGCCACGCCTCCATCTGTTCTGAAAGGCTTCTGCCACCACATTCCACCCACCACTATGCAATGTGAATGCGAACAATATTTAAAAGCTTTAATTACATTTTGTTGTATTTCTCCAGTATATAATACAATGAAAATGCTATAGTAAATGCTACAGTAATGTCTGCAAAAACACTACAGTAAATACTAAAGTATAGTGCAATCCGTATTAAAACTTTGTTCCAGAAATTTGTATTTATTTAAATTTAACTAGGCAAGTCAGTTAAGAACAAATTCTTATTTACAATGACAGCCTAGGAACAGTGGGCTAACTGCCTTGTTCAGAATGACAGATGTTTACCTTGTCAGTTTGTGGTTTTTATCCAGCAACCTTTTGGTTACTGGCCCAACGCTCTAACCACTAGGATACCTGCCACCCATTATACATTACTATGAGCCGCCCTCATATAACTTTTCTACAGTACATGTCAAAGTAAAGTGCCATTCTTCCCCTTTATGTCTATATCAGGGCAGTGAGTCAAGGGTTGAGGACAGGACAGGGTAGGGCAGGGTCTACACACACACACACACAAACACATGATGATCAAAATGTGGCCAATGTGTGTTAGGGAGGCGTAACAGAGGGGCCTATTTTAGAGAGCCATTCACATGAGGCAGCAGAAACCATAAATCAATCATTCAAAATCATAAACCGATTATTCCTGCACGACATCACTGCTACACTTTCACTCTCTGATTGGCTTCTCTTTTTAAAGGTAAGTTATCCGATCGTATCAGCTCAGTCTATGACAACAAAGAATATTCTGAGAAATATGTGAGATCAATAAAAGCAGATAGTTCTTTTGAATGTTTCAAGTATTTTAACATTTTTGGTTAAGACCATTGTCTAGAGCAATCTGCTATGTAAAATATCATTTGGGTTGACATGGTTCAAAAGGGAAATGTGTTCGCTTTTCAGGGAAGATTTCCTAGACGTTAATGATAAAAATAGATTAAGTAGTTGCCAGCAGTTGGTTGTGTCCAGTTTGTGTTTACTTCATTGGGGTTAGTGTGTTAATGCTTAAGCGGTCACACCTCATATCTTCACCCATATTTACAACAAGGAATTCTCATAATACATTTGTATTTTATTGGTGTTAGACTTGCTTGGTCGTAAATTGGGGCATTGCTTTTGAGTCCCCTCCCACCGTTACTCAATGGCGCGAGCGGGCAACCTGAGGTGTGTGTGTGTGTGTGTGTCTACTTTATTGTGATGTGTGAGGAGCCCAGAGGGTTTGTCTTAACACACGGGGCTAATAAGGCTTCTGTACCAGTAGAACAGCATGCCACCGGAAAGGTCACAAGTTTGATCTTTCCTTGTAATGTCACAATGGTGACATTAAAGCAGACAGCCTTTTTACTCAATGGACCTCAGCTATTTGGTGGCCTGGTGCAGCAGATACTGCAAAATCTCACCTTGCACAGTAGCTCACGCTAGCACCAAAGGTGATAATGGCTCAAGGGTATAGCACCAGACACTTGAGGGGAGAGGAGAAATGCAGAGAAAATGTAAGGAGAAATGAAAAAAGGGATCTTGAGTAATTCAAACGTTTTTCTCCTTCATCGTTCTCCATCATCAGACAATTCCATCCAAGGACCCTATTAACCTTGACAGTGAACCCCTGTTCTCTGGGTAATAAGAGAGCCAAGGTCAGCCTCTTTTATCCAAGTCAGGACATGAGGACCTTGTGGGGGACCGTGATTATCACCTAGTAGCTCAAAATAATCACAAGTCTAATACATGTGTGATGGTAAACTATTACATTATTTTCATATGTGATAATTGTTCCTAGTATGAATCATTGACTCTTACATCTCTGAAACATTCCATATGATGTGAATGTTCTGCCAATAAACACAGCTATGTTGGCTCCCCAGCAGTACTCAGAACAGCCATGTCTGAGGGGTGAGTCTGTAACTGTCACACTCTGTGCCTTTCAATCAATCACACAACTATGTTGGCTCCCCAGCAGTACTCATAAACCAGAACAGCCATGTCTGAGGGGTGAGTCGATAACTGTCACACTCTGTGCCTTTCAATCAATCACACAACTATGGCAATGTTGTCAATATGGGACAGAAAATAACGTCTTCTTTCGATTTGTTTGTTTGTTTGTTTGATTTGCAATATGTTGAAAAAGACCGGTAAGTCAGTTTTGGACATATTTTCCCCCCTCATATACCTTTTGTTGTGCCTAATATCTTAAAATTGCCCTTTCGTTCATTACTTAGCTTTGTTGTGCACAGTTAAACCTTTGTAACAGTCCTTTTGATACTGTATACATACAGTTGAAGTCGGAAGTTTACAAGCGCTTAGGTTGGAGTCATTAAAACTTGTTTTTCAAACACTAGTCAAATTTCTTGTTAACAAAATATAGTTTTGGCAAGTCGGGCAGGACATCTACTTTGTGCAAGACACAAGTAATTTTTCCAACAATAGTTTACAGATAGACGATTTCACTTATAATTCACTGTATCACAATTCCAGTGGGTTAGAAGTTTACATACACTAAGTTGACTGTGCCTTTACACAGTTTGGAAAATTCCAGAAAATGGTGTCATGGCTTTAGAAGCTTCTGATAGGCTAATTGACATCATTTGAGTCAATTGGAGGTGTATTTCAAGGCCTACCTTCAAACTCTGTGCCTCTTTGCTTGACATCACAGGAAAAGCAATTGTCCCAAGTTAAACCATTTAAAGGCAATGCTACCAAATACTAATTGAGTGTATGTAAACTTCTGATGCACTGGGAATGTGATGAAAGAAATTAAAGATGTAATAAATCATTCTCTACTATTATTCTGACAATTCACATTCTTAAAATAAAGTGGTGATCCTAACTGACCTAAGACAGGGCATTTGTATGTAAACTTCCGACTTCAACTGTATGCTATGCAGGCAGTTAGCATGTCATGCTAATGAATAGCCACACTGGCATCTTGGTAACAGCTTGTGCGACTTAACAGGTTAGACATTATAATCTATCAGCAATTGCTGAGCAATTGTCGTGTCACAAGGCCATTTGTCTCAGGCTAACTGATAATCATCCAAATGATCCCAAGACCAATGGAGCAACACAGAAGGACTCATTTGGTATCAATACCAAGCCACATACACAGTAGAAATGAGCCCCTTGCTCTCTAAGACTGTGCTTCAATGAATCCTTGGTGATATGGTGGCAGAGTATTACATTAGGAACCACAGCTCATCCTAATCAACAGAGACAGGCGGTTGTTTGCTCTGTAGCTCCGCTATAATAGAGACCACATATGACTATAGGCTAACATCATCAGTGACTGTAATGAATGAGCCTACCTACATATGAAGATGTGCTAACATCATTAGCGACTGTAATGAGCCTATTATATACCTGTTATGTCTCATCTCTCTCTCTTCCAGAAAAAGACAAAGTACTCAGCGACTCGCAGGTTACTGCTGAAGGTAGGTCGGCCTGTATGGAAGTGAAAAATAACGTTTATTCTTGGTACTGATAGCACATGTACGTTTAGCAGGCTGCATATGACTCGTACACATGTTCAGATGTAGGATCTTAATTTGACCTACAGCATATTGTCACAGCAAATAATCTGGATCCGGCCCAAAATGTTCACATTTTGACGGTGAGGAAATATAACACATTTTCAGTGCGTCCCTCCGGACCTCATTGAAGACCGAATGTGGGCCCTGGGGCAAAATTAGTTTGACACCCCTGCTTTAGTCCATAATGTTGCTTGATAGGTGGTTAGGCTATTACCTTGACAAAAGTAGGCTGGATGAAAAGTGCAATATTGTTAATATAACTGTGTGCTAGTGTGGGTTTTCAGTGAATTTATGTAAATCACAAAATTCTCAGCACCAAAGAATGATCCAATTAAGATCCTACATCTGTACACACACAACAACACCAACAACATACAAGTGCCTTGAAAATCATGTTCACCAAAACTGAAGTAAAGGTCCAAAAACACTTGAAAACACTACATCAGTTGAACTATCAATTGTATTGTCTTATCATTAAGTTGTTCAGCCATGTTTCCCTATAGCAAAAACTGCTGAAGAAAGCTGGGGTCTTGCTGGTCCAGGAGCAAAGCAACAAGGTGACGGAGAGGGAAAGCACCTTGAGCGAGAGAGTACCACCGCTGAAACTCTCCGGCCTATCTGTGCAAGAGCTTCAGGTACACTAACATAACTCTAAGGCCCAAGGTTCAAGTACCTATATAGTGTTTCCTAAGGACTCGAAGCGAGGCGACCATCTCTGTCGGCGCCATCTTGCACTTCTATTATCATCTTGCACTTCTATTGAGTGTATATGGCTCTGGTCAGAGATGGGCCGTATTTAAATGTCATTTGTATTTCACTAGCCTGAACTACAATCCAATGTATTTCGTAACAAGATACAGTACTTTTGAGACCTGCTTTTTTTTGTACTTTATTTAGTAAAAATATCGTTTTTTTGTAGCGGTTCAGAATTTTTTGGCCAACCTGCAGTTGGTATCAGAAGTCTGTTGGCACTATGGTGTGATAAAAGTGTCTGGTAAATGATCAATATATAAATGTCCAAAAAGTAACACTTGCAAAGCATGCAGGGAATTATTCTAATGAGCTCCCCCCCCGAAACAAGGCCAAAACTAATACCCAGTGTGCTTTGCAATTGTTTCTTTTTACATTCTTCTCATTTAGCAGACACTCTTCTCCAGAGTAATTTAAAGTCAGTGCATTCAACTAAGGTAGATAAACAACCACATATCACAATCATAGAAAATAAATCAAATAAAGATGTTACCATTACTGATAATGTTGTTGTAGTGAACGTGTCTAGTTGCAAATGTATTTAGACAATACCTGAATTAGCTATGTTTTGATTATGTACCTTGAAAAGGTTTTTGCTATTTTATTTTAATACATTGGTCTTTAGAGTATTTTTTAAATGTCTTTGTGCATCTTTGGCTCTGGTCAAAAGTAGTAGGGAATAAGATGCTATTTGTTGTGCAGATAGTAGCCATTCAAGCTTACATTGTCTGGACTTATTCTCTGGTGTGCTGTTGGTAAAGAACAGCATCTCCCTTTTTGTTTAGATGTGTCAAAATAAAAATTGTAGCACCCTTCTACCTTTCTCATTGATGAGTGAGTGGAATTTTAAAGTAGTGGCTTTTGTAGTTTGTTTGATGCATCCTCCCACAGTACTTTCTCAACAGTCTTTGGTGGTTTATAGATGACTGAGTCTTTTTTCTTCACAGGAACTCTGTAAGGAACTGCACAGGAAATGTGACACAGTGGATGAGGCACGATACGATATCGAAGCAAAAGTGCTCAAGAATGAGAAAGAGGTTTGTTTTTTTTGTCATGTAAATTAAATGAGTTTTACGCTGTCAGTCTTGGGACAGTTACCTGAAGTTACCTGAGATCTATGAAAGTGCCTCAAAGTGTATTTCGTTGAAGACAACCATTTTCATGTTGACTTCTATTGGTGATTTCAATATTCTATAAGTTCCAAAAGTGCCACAAAATGCTTTCTTTTTCAAATAAAAGCATTTTGATTTTCATTGAAATGCCAAGACCCTAAATGGCAACATGCTTAGTTTATAAGGGTACGGGAGAGTGAACCTTTTGGCTGTATGTACATCTCAGCTCGTGGACCTGAATGCAAAGATCAACGAGCTGAAAGGGGGGAAGAGACCTAACCTCAAGAGGGTCAAGAAGTCTGCCGACGCTATGCTGGGGGCTCTGACTGAGGCCAAACTCAGCTCCAAGGCGGACTTCAAGTCCAACCTGAAGACAGTCAAGAAGGACAAGAAGGAAGAGGAGGTGAGACTGGGAAGTTTAGAAATAAACCTACAATGGCGTCTGGTAATGTCATAGGTTACTGCTCTGTTTCAGCTGGCACTGTGTTTTCTTTGTACGATGTACACAAACACGTGGTACCAATGGGTACTTAGTCCAAATAATTCATCACATTTGATGAAGGTTTGATTCAGTGACGCTGATCAAGATACAGAGTTCATTGGTCTTGTTTGCTGTGCCTGAGTTGTGTTTGATCATCCATACTGTACGTGACCATGGCAACCAGGCCGTCATTGTAAATAAGATGTTTTTCTTAATTGGTTACATTTGAAGGACTGTCCATTCTCTTCACAGAAAGCAGACCCAGGTGACTGGCGGAAGAATGTGGAGTCCATGTCTGGAATGGAGGGCAGAAAGAAGCTTTTCAATAGCTAAAACAGTTACAAATGCACTGGCTCTGTCGAGATCTGTGGCTGCATTACCTGATTGTTTACTAATTCTTATTTTGGATTTCCCGAAAAATATATATTTTTTGCAGTGAGATTGTGTTTTTGGGGAAAGTATGAAGTGTGAGGTATTTTACACTAAAGACTGAGGGAACTATAAAGACTGTGAGAACTAATCAATATTTTTACTAAAACCTATTTAGTGTGGGCTACATGATTTTGATTCCTATCAAGAGAAAATAGTCAAATGTGGAACAACCTAATAATACTCATCATATTAGTTCATTTTGTAAATATTAAATTCCAGTTTGTTATTAAAACACCAATTATTCTGTTTTGGTTTATCTGCCAATATTTATGATTTTTTTAAAATATGATGAAGTTAGTTGTCTTTCATGTTGTTTACTTTTGCCATAATGCAATATGAAAATCTTAAAAACACATACAGTGTAGATGCTGTTAATTACATGGACAAGCCACTCAATCTGTAGTGTTGGATTTTCAAGAGCAGTTCTCCTTTCAGGCTGTGGGTGACACTATAGACAAGCTATTGTACTATTTAACCAAGGTTGCCATTTTCACCTCTGTCACTTCAGTTCAATCCTATCACCACTAGGGTGTGTTATAGCATTACCCTTTCATTTAAAAGTTGACCTGTGGGAGGTTTGTGCTTACAAATGACACCTGGGGGTATCATTCACTACCACTGATCTTTGGTTATCAATGGCAAAGTCAGTAATCATCTTGATGATCACAATCTCCCCTGGGCCAGAGACGTTTGAATAGTCGTGTAGTTCCAGTGAATTATACCAATAAAGAGAACGAAACTGGTTGAATTCAGCAGACATAGACATAAGCACTTTCTAAAATGGGTACCATACTGCGACCAATACGCTGCTACAAATGGCCTATAAAACCAGTCATAAGAGTGTCTTAAGTCCATAATACTGTATTGGATAGGGGAGGCAATGTTTTAGCAGAGAACGAGCTGGCTAGAGGAAGGGAAACGCAGTATGGAAAAACGCATCCTCTCTGCAGATCATACAGATGGAGCAGAGACACACATAGGTGTGTAACCTGCCATCGGGCCACAAAGGGTGGGGGAAGTCAAGCAGCACGCTTCTGCAAATATGCATTCATTTTTATATGGCAGTGATGTGTTATAGTTTTTTTCTGTGATAAAGGACAGCTACTGTCCCTAACCCTTTCCACAGCTCTCTTTGGCATGAGACACATTTGCCTGTGCTGGTAGGAAAATGGTCAAGGCAAATGTGATGGGAGTAAACATTTACAATGTCTGACAGGGGCTCTAAAACTATAAACATGCGGTATCCCATTTGTTGTGGGAGACAGAGACACTCTATCCATTTTGTTTCTATTTACTGTACAATGTGATTCTTTGGGTTGCTGATACTCCTCTAATAAAGTCATCTTTACGTTTTATGATTAGCAGACGGCCCTGTTTTGGATGAAAGCAGATGCGGGCTCCGTGGTAATATTAAACATCCCCACACGATGTTATACGTGACCTTGCTCTGACTGGACTGCAGCAATGACTTCAAAAGGTGCATTGTCTGTTGCTGTACTGTGTGTCACTGTAGACTGGGAAAAAAATCAAGAAACAAGGCTTAAGATCAACTTTGAGTACGTGTAAAGGGCTGGTATTAAAATGAATTGCTCAACATGCAGCGGCCTGCAACGCTTTGATGGGCTCGTAGAGCATCAATAGACAGCTTGGCCAGGCTTGTAAGATACAATAAATGGCTAGGCTACATTGAAGTGTGGGAAATCTACTTTGCTATAAAAGAAGTAGTTCATTTGCTCTCTCTTCCATGTCTGGCGATCCTTGCCAGTGTAATATTTCCTTTCAGCAGTCGCCCTGTAAAATGCATGGATTCTATACCAACTTAGTGACATTTCCTTAAATGACAATAAATAAGGGTTACCCACTAGGGAGGTTGTTGAAATCATTCTGTCAGAACTAACTACCCAGGCTGCCATTTATGGGCATCAGTCGACAGGGCACGATCACCAGAGGGCCTTGGGGGAGATGCTCCTTAAGGCCCAATGAAAGTAGTGACCTGAAGCCCATGCTGAAAGAGAACAAACTCAGCAGATGTGTGGAGGAGTGGTCATCCTCCTGAGTTAGTGGGATGTTTTATTGGCGCTTCCTATGGAGGATAGGCTATGTTGGGCACGTGCCAGGGCCCATCACACTTGACAGTATCTTAATAAACTTGACAGTATCTTTATGCAATGTGATTTAAGAATGCAGCGTCAGACGTCTCTGAAGCCTCCTCCTTGTCATGGTGATGGTGATGGCTCCCCACCTGCTCGGGATGGAGATGGCTCAGTTACTGTAACGGGCTGTGCTGCTTCGTGTGATTTAAGATGCACCTGCGCGTAGGCTTCATACCTCAAACGATATAAACCTTATTGTCCCGTTTCATCACGAGTTAAGTAAGGGGGTTTTCCCACTTGACCCCTTTCAGACAATGTTTGTGATATCAGTTCGCAAAAAAAAGTGTGCAGTGTGAACACTTCAAAAGAACTCCGACCCCTCAAAAGAGCCCTGAAGCGAATCGAACTTGAGACCATCTCGAGAGGTGGTCTGAATTCGGTGCGCTTGAATTCCGCGGTCCGGTTCCCTTTTTTTAGGTCAAGCTCTGAACACAGAGCCCCCAAAGGTTCGCTTTTCATTATTCCCGCACCACACACTAGACTACTGCAACACCGCTTCCCCTGTCATAAACCCTCACATTGGTGCCACTAAAGAGAGAAGATGATGATTTGCAGGTTCGCGGAAAAAAACGTGTACTGTTTATGGATATTGCTTATCGATTGTCAAGGACGCGCAGATATTCCAAAATTAGTTTTTAGTTCAGATTATTTGTTTGCAATATGTGATCTATAGGTTAAGAGAGATTCATAAACTGTTTATTGATTGTGTGGTTTGAATAGTGTGAGAAGACAACCTAATCACAACATAGGGTACAAAATCTATTCTAGCTCTTAAAGGGGCAGTAGCCTAACTTGAGTGTACAATTACAGTATTATTTATTCTGCAGTCCTTCTATTGCTATTTATTCTGTTACCAATCACATTTACATTTTAATAGTATCTTCTGATTGCATTTAGTTAAAATATGAGACATAATAATTGCAGTCTATTAGCTTCCAAAATCTAAGTAGGTATATGTAGATGTCCAATAACACATTCTGATTGAATGGCTTGTCCTGCACTTTGTAAAAACCCAGAATGCATGTTGTAAAACGATCTTAGTTATTTTCTAAACATAGCAATGTGAATGCAAAGAGGACTCGGACCACAAAATAGGTGAAGTGAACTGACAAAAGAGTTGAGTCCTCATTCAAAGGTAAGGGCTTTTCTTTACCCCAGAGTTCACTTTAAAAAGGACTGAGATCGGTTCTTTTAAAGTGGACTATATGTGAAAACACCCTAATTTATGACAGATTAGTCAACAACTGCGGCGTCATTTTTCAGTTTCATTATTAAACTCCACTGTAACGTATGGGAACAACTAACATTATTCAACCATATTCCAGGCATGAAGGCTCAAGTTTACATTAGGTATAGAGCTGAAGATGTAAGTAAGATGGATTCTCTGTATGTGCTTTAGCCTTATAGCTGGGGATGAAGGTGTCCCCCAGGGATGTGTTCTGGTGCACCTTGACATGTAGAAGAGGTGTAAACTGAGCCAGGTGGGTCACCGCTAGGCCTTCTAATCTCTCTGTGGGCCCGTAACACGCTACATGTAATTGATCACAATAAATCATTTGATATAATGCAGAGTGGAAATTTGCCATAGAGGGAGGTCATAGGGGAGCAGGGATATCAGGGAGCAGGGATATCTTCAGTCCCATATACGAATTCATCATGCAGCTTTAAAAAATTTTAAAAATGAGTATCCACAGAAGGGGCTTGGGTTTCACGAGAGCTGTGGGGGATTTGGGAGATTAAGCACATGGATGGATGTTGTGTTCATGCTTTATTCAGTTTCATTTAGAACTTCTGGTTCAATTACAGTGTTCATTCATGAATGAAAATGTGACACATTTTTCAAGTACAGAGTCTTTTTTGTTAATCTACTATGCTGTCACTTGCCGTGCTTGTGTTGAGGCTAAACACACCAAATCCACTACAACTTTGTAACAACCTTTCCACAATGTTCTTGTTACTTACAACCTCATGCTATTTGTATTAGCCTACGTTAGCTCAACCATCCCACCAATCCTGTAGAGGTCATTCAAAAGTTAACCAAATAGCTACCCGGACTATTGACCCTTTTTGCACCAACTTTTTTGAATCATCACATACACTGCTGCTACTATTGACTATCTGTTACTTTATTCCTAGTAGTATGTACATATCTACCTCAATGACCTCGTACCCCTGCACATCGACTCGGTACTGGTACCCCTTGTATATAGCCAAGTTATCATTACTCTCATTACTCTACTTTTATCATGACATGCTTGACTTTTCTATTATTTCTCCATTTTCGATCTCTCTGCATTGTTGGGAAGGGCCCGTAGGCACTTCACTTTTAGTCTACACCTGTTGTTTACGAAGCATGTGACCGATAAAATGTCATTTGATTTGATATAGCATAAACCAGCACCTGAGATCATGATGTAATTATGGCGTGAACAACAACAGCCTGCAGAGCTCCATGTTATTAAAACAACTACTGTATTAACATGCCTGGGGCTAAATCATATTTTAAGCAATCAAATTATGCATGAGAGTGGCTTTGCATGAAAATAGTGGAGGTTTGGGGATTTGTGGGGCTAGAAATTTCTGAGTAAAGTAGAAGAGGAAATGTGCCTGTCTGAATTCTCTACCTTGAGGTTAAACACCTGGGACTTTTTCTCGATTTACGCAGGGAGCAAACAATCACATTTTGTGTTTGCTGGATTTGTCCGATGTGAGCAAGGTTGATTGGAATTCTGTTCATACAGAGCATTACAAAATCTAACGAACAAACACTTTGTCACACACATAAAGTGGCACTCACTCACACACACACACAACATATTTCTTATACCGTAAGTGTATGGATTATGACTTAACATGTGCAATAGAGAATTAATATGCATGTACTGTATTTTTCTGGTTCAGTGGCCTAATTTGCTTAAATACAGCCTTTGTCTATAATATCATTGTTTTAAGAGGAGAACAAAAGAGCAGAGATGCCCTTCTGCTATCTCATATTAATCTGCAGAACACTGGCTCTATTGTTTTATTATGGGGTGGAGGCTCCTTACCAACCCACTAAGCATTTACAGACGGCAACGTCTTTTTTTGGTCCCGGCATATATTTGACCCAAACAAAGACGTCTATAATTGGTTCAGATTTGGTCTGGTCCAAACCTGAACAAATCTGAACCAATCATAGACATCCATGTTTCACAAGTTTGGACAGCACAGTACAGCTCCGTCTAATTCTCCCATCTAATCCAGTTTCAGCTGTTCTGCCTGCGGCTATGGAACCCTGACCTGTTCACCGGACGTGCTACCTGGTCCCGAACCTGCTGTTTTCGACCCTATCCCTCTCTCTCCCTCTCTACTGCAACTGCTGTCTCAACCTCTGAATGCTCGGCTATGAAAAGCCAAGTGACATTTACTCCTGAAGTGCTGACCTGTTGCACCCTCTACAACCACTGTGATTGTTATTTGACCCGGCTGGTCAGTTATGAATGTTTCAACATCTTGAAGAACGATCTGGCCTTAATGGCCGTGTACTCTTATCATCTCCAACCAGCACATCCAGAAGAGAACTGGCCACCCCTCAGAGCCTGGTTCCTCTCTAGGTTTCTTCCTAGGTTCCTGTCTTTTCTAGGGAGTTCTTCCTAGCCACCTTGCAAATACATCTGCATTGCTTGCTGTTTGGGGTTTTAGGCTAGGTTTCTGTATATGCACTTTGAGATATCAGCTGATGTAAAAGGGCCTTATAAATGCATGCGATTTATTGATTGATTACAGTACAGTAGAGCACAGCAGAGTACATTACATTACAGTAAACTGTACAGTTAAGAAAAATACTGTACAGTACAGTAGAGCACATCACAGTAAAATACAGTAGAGCACACTAAAGTAAAGAAAATAAAAGTATAGTGTACTGTATTGTACCCTAATAAACTCTACTGCACTGTACCGTACAGCACTGTACTCTACTGTGCTCTACTGTACTAAACTGTGCCGTACTATACTGTGATGTTCAAACTTATGAAACTTAGCCAAAACCAGGGCTGTCCAACCCTATTCCGGGAGAGCCGCCCTCAACCCCAGTTGTAATGAACCTGATTCAGTTTATCAACCAGCTAATTATTAGAATCGGGTGTGCTAGATTAGAATTGGAGAGAAGATTTACAGGATGGTAGCTCTCCATGAACAGGACGTCTAATATTAATTCAGGTTGGGATCTGGGACTGTAGTTATCAAGCGTCTCAGAGTGGGAAAGCGGCCAAAAATGTGGTTCCACAGTACATTTACGCATAGGAGTAAGAGCATGTTTTCAACATTCCTATGACATAAAAGTACTCATATCTCAGGGTGCATTGATGTGAGCTTGAGAAGTGTCCTAACCAGTTAGGAGTTGCCAGAAGATGGGTGCATGGAGACGAAAGAAAGCACGCACATTTAGTTAGAGGAGGGATGTTTAAAAAAAAGTTTAATAATGGCAATTTAATCAAAAGATACTGGTTAGATAGGGATGGTATACTTTATGTGACTGACCTTGTCCGTGATGCTACTTCTCCACCTACTGGACGACCGTGCGCTCTCACGACAGACATCAAAGTAATCCTCACTTTACACTTACTGGCAACAGGAAAAAATGCAACGGTGTAACAGCGATGATTTGGGTCTATCACAGACTACTGTGAGCAGAGCAATCTGTCACGGGACCTCAAATCATCCGGTGGTTCATTGATTCTCCTACCACTCAACGCCAGATTCTTCAAAAACAAGCTTTTTTTCATGCCAATCGCTGGTTTTCCGGGGGTTGTTGGCGTCATTGATTGTACCCACATCAAAATCATTGCCCAACACATGGATGAAGACACGTTCATCAATCGAAGGCGGTACCCCAGTATTAACACCCACGTGTTTTTTTTAATGCAGTCTATATGTTGCTTGACGCTGTAGCCAACTGGCCTGGGTCTACACATGACTCCGGAGTGCTCAATGCTGTTTGAGCGCAATGTTGTTCCCCCTGGATGTCACCTGCTTGGTGACAAGGGGTACCCCCAGAGGAGATGGCTGCTGACCCCTTTCCTACGACCTCTTCCCGGGGCTCAGCTCAATTATAAACAGGTGAGGCAATAGACCAAACATTTGTTTTAGTGGATTTTTATCTCAGCACATTTCAAACGTTAATCTATATAAAATGACATGTACATTTGTTTTTATCAGGAGGGCTCACAAGATCCCAAGGAGCCTGGTAGAAAGTGGAAGAGGAGATTTCATGTGTTCCATGGAGAGGTGCATCACAGCTCAAGGATGGTCTGCCACATAATAATGTGCAATAGACGGGATGGTTGTTTAGCAACAAAACTGACGCGTGCGCAACTATGTGGGCAAAACTGACAGGGTTGACAGATTGTTGACAACGTATAAACTATATTTCATCTTCAATGTCTATTGAAAACATAAATGCATTTGCACAATGAGCACTTGTTGTCTCTCAAATTCATCGTTACAGTTGTCGGTTAGCTAGCTAGCGAATTTTGGACGTATTAGCATTGACATACAATCAAAACACCTCAAAACAAGACATGGTATCAAGAACAAGATGAAACTAGCTGAAACAAGTCACTTACGATTCCTCACATGGCAGTTTCTTGTCATTGTTGCTAGCTTTCTGGCCTTCCAGAATCACAACAACACAAGGACCTCTGCCCCATTGAAGCTTACGCATCGTTTGTGACGTTGTCTGCTAACCCATCTACATTATACAACATTTTCAAACTATGGCTGATCCCTCTACCTTACCGACGATGGAAACCCAGAAACTGACAATGACAGTAAAGGAGACGATGGCGATGACGATGCGCGCCCCAGTGCCATAGGTGGAGAGGGAACGCTTTTCGGCCAGCCCTTTACCAACCTTCACTTTAGGTAGGCTCTCCACACCAGAGGCTGCTAAGGGGAGGACGGCTCATAATAATCGCAGGAACGGTGCTAATGGAATGGCATCAAACATGTGGAAACCATGTGTTTGGTGAATTTGATACCATTCCACGTATTCCCCTCCAGCCATTACCACGAGCCACCCCCCCAAATTAAGGTGCCACCGACCTCCTGTGCTCCACACAGTGATTTGGTGCTGTGTCAGTCAGTACATGAGAAGGGTCGTGCAGAACCCAATATCTAGCTACAGTCAGTGGTAACCTGTCATTCAGGGCAGATGGGCCGGACCCAAAATGTATACATATATCATATATTTTTTGGGGGCACCGTTTGACACCATTATAGTGCAATTCATGTATTGTTTAGTGTTGTGTTTTTGGCTTTGCTGGCATGCATCCCACTTTTTTTGCCACACCATGATTTACATGGTAAAATCGCCACTGGCTACAGATGAACTTTAACCTAAGGAGTTGGAAGCACAATACAGACATGCCATAGTGGGCTAACAATTAAGTATAGGCTAGATTACTGTGAACAAATAAACACACCATATTATTTTTAACGTTTTTTTATTGTAAGAGATGAATATTCTTCCTGCAAGCGCAACACTTTCTCCCTTTGCAGCTGAGCAATGTCCTCCTCGTAGTTTGTTGGAACCAAACCTTCCAGGGAGCTGCTGGTGGATGGATGTCCTGCAGCAACAGCGAGGTGGAGGTCCCCTCAGACGCTGGGCCAGACGCAGGAGCTAGAGATGAGCTGCAACAACATAATTATTGTTTTCAGTTTAGCTTACTTATGTCCAGTTTAAAAAAAAAATAATAATAATCAGAATATAATGTGAACAAAAGTGTTTGAAATTCAACAGGAAGATTAAATCCTACTTATTGTCCTGCTCGTTGACCCTCAAAAGCACAGCAACTTGGCCCTCTCCAATGCACAAGATGGTCACATTTGAGCGACACAGATAGTTAAACACACATTCAGCTATGGCACTGAGGGGTTTAGGTGGAGGGCCACCTCCTGAATGCAGAGAATACCCTTTAGACAACAAAATAGTCTACTTAACAGTGTGCATAACATAGCAACTGAACTCAGGCCTACCTGTTTTTTCTGTTTCCCTGCAGAAGTTGGTCATCTCCAACCTACATTTTGATAGGATGGTGTACCAGCGTTTTTCCACATTCTTCAGAGGTTCTTACAGAACAAATGGAATGTGCTGTATATTGATTCGGGTTTCCTTCCTGTGCTGGCTGGTCAATGTATGACAAAATGTAACCTTGATAATACTTCTGTATTTCTCAACTTGTAGTGCAAATTGACTTTCCTCCTCCCACCAGTCGGTTTTCTTTTTATTTCCATGATGCATAATATAACACGTTGTGTTTAAAAAGGCTGGAAACGGAAAAGGGATTGGTAGTTCTATGTAAAGAGGTTCATGTGCGACAGCTGTTCATAATATCCTCTCAAACTAATTTGGTGAGTTCGATTAGCCTATCTCTCACCACATTGCCAAACGTTCATGCGCCTGTGTGCCGGCGAGTATTATTTCACCTAAATAGTCCTAATAACCAATTTCACAATTGTCCGACACCATTAGAATTATATTTTATGACGATTACATTTTAATATAACAATAAAAACAGGACATTGAATAGCCTACAAAACAAACAACTGAGATCAACTCACAAGACTAACTACTACTCATAGCTGCAAATAGGAGAGAGACGCTTGATAACTACCTTTTATGTCATACTCTGAGCGGTGAGTAAATTAGGTCACTGTCATACTTTATTCTCAATTCCTAGGAGTCATTCTGAAATGCTTGATTACTAAGGGCCCTGTATGGGATCAATATCATGCCAAATGTATTCGCAAATGTAAATAACCAATCCACAAATGTAAATCACCAATCAACAAATGTAAATCACCAATCCACAAATGTGAATCGCTTTTCACAAATTTGAATCGCTATTCACAAATGCATTCACCATAAACAAACAAACAAACACCTTTTGATTTGTATTTGTAAATCGAGGGCCTTAAGTAAAATGACCGCCATAAAGATTTGCACGTAGGAGAGACATGCCAAACATGACAGATGTGGCAAACCTGCAACTCCATATTGGGAAGCGCTTAGGTCACCTGACTTTGGGCAGGGATTTGACGACAATAAAAAGACAAGAAGTTCTCACACAGAGAAAAAAGTTATCACGGGAGAAAGCAATTTGCAGTCGTGTACAAAAATGTTTGTGCCCACAGGAAGCGATTTCTATAAAATCGCTGGCAGCCCCTTGTTTGGCCATGCTGATGCCTGCCTTTCAAGGCTGCATAAATTATAGTACAGTAACCATAACATGTTAACCATATGTGTACCCATCGTATGTCCAACGTAAATAATCAAAACCCTAACCCTAGATAACTCTATGTTTGCCACACTATTGCGGTGTACACCCGTTCATCACCCAAATAGTTGAATTAGCTGGCCAGTGTGATAGCACCACTAAATGTGAAGGATATGTCATACATTGTAAATTATTGTAATCCATCCGCTGTCTCATGTTGCACAGATGATGAGCATTAAGGAGACATACGTTTTCCTGAGGCCTCTAACCATTCCCACAGGAGAGGCATGCGGAAAAGTAGAGGGGGGGTGTAGGAATTAGACTTTGTAACAGTATTGCTTCCGTCCCTCTCCTCGCCAAAACCTGGCTTGAACCAGGGACCCTCTGCACACATTGACAAGTCACCCTCGAAGCACCGTTGCCCATCGCTCCCCAAGCACCAGTACCTGCCGATCTATAAATTACTTCTCCATAATCCAGTGTGAGTAGGATGGTCATATGAATCAGGATTAGTTTGGCAGCTGTGGTGAAAGAGGAGTGATTACGATAGGAAACCAAGTCTGGATGTAACTTTAGCCTGCAGCTTTGATATCTGCTGAGAGAAGGACAGTGTACTGTCTAGCATACTCCCAAGTACTAGTATGAGGTGACTACCTCAAGCTCTAAACCATCAGAGGTAGTAATCACACTTGTGGGGAGAGGGGTATTCTTCTAACCAAACCACATGATGTTTGTTTTGGAGGTGTTCAGAACAAGTTTAAGGGCAGAGAAAGCTTGTTGGACACTAAGAACGCTTTGTTGTAGAGCATTTAACACAAAATCCGGGGAGGGGCCAGTTGAGTATAAGACTGTGTCATCTGCATATAAATGGATGAGAGAGCTTCCTACTGCCTGAGCTATGTTGTTGATGTAAATTGAGAAGAGAAGGGGACCTAAGATCGAACCTTGGGGTACACCCTTGGTGACAGGCAGTGGCTGAGACAGCAGATGTTCTAACTTTATAACCAGGCCAAAGACCCCTCAGAGACACCAATAGTCCTTAGCCGGCCCACAAGAATGGAATGTTCTACCGTATCAAAAGCTTTGGCCAGGTCAATAAAATAGCAGCACAACATCGCTTAGAATCAAGGGCAATGGTGACATCATTGAGGACCTTTAAGGTTGCAGTGACACATCCATAACCTGAGTGGGAACCAGATTGCATACCAGAGAGAATACTATAGACGTCAAGAAAGCCAACACTTTTGATAAACAGGGCAAAATAGAGATAGGCCTATAACAGTTAGGATCAACTTGATCTCCCCCTTTAAATAAAGGACTAACTGTGGCTGCCTTCCAAGCAATGGGAACCTCCCCAGAGAGGAGAGCCAGGTTAAAAAGGTCAGAGATAAGTTTGGCCATTATAGGGGCAGCAACCTTAAAGAAGAAAGGGTCTAAACCATCTGACCCAGATGTTTCTTTGGGGCCAAGTTTAAGGACCTCCTTTAGCACCTCAGTAACCGCCTGCAGGGTCAACCTTTTTTTCTACGACTACAAATCGTTTTCTACACGTGAGAACTTTTTCTATACACATGAGAACTGTTTTTCTGCGACTACAAATCGTTTTCTACCGTGATAACTTTTTTCAATGTGTGAGAACTTCTTATCATTTTCTTGTCGTAAATCCCTGCCAAAAGTCAGGTGACCTAAGCGCTACCAAATACAGAGTTGCAGGTTAGCCATCTCTGTCATGTTTGCAGAAGTCTCTCTTATGTGCAAATCTTTATGCCAGTCATTTTACTTAAGGCCCTTGATTTACAAATACAAATCAAAAGGTGTTTGTTTGTGGATAGCGAATTACATTAGTGGAAAGCCATTTTTATTTGTGGATTGTTGATTTACATTTTTGGATTGGTGATTTACATCTTTGGATTGTGATTTACATTTTTGGATTGTTGATTTACATTTTTGGATTGGTGATTTACATTTGCAGAAAATGATTTACATTTGTGGAAAAGGATTTACATTTGTGGAAAATGATTTATATTTGTGGATTGTTGATTTACATTTGCGAATATATTTGGCATGATATTGATCCCATAGACCTGGTCCGCATAGACCAAATGTGTATGTGTTTGGAGGTGGAGCTCATTAGAATAATTCCCAGCATGATTTGCAATTGTTTGTTTTTACATTTACATTTTGGTCAGTCAGCAGACGCTCTTATCCAGGCCGACTTCAATTAAGATAGATAAATAACAGCATATCACAGTCATAGCAAGAAAAAAATAACATTCTGTAACCGTTACTGACAATGTTATTGTAATTGAAGTGGTGTGTTGATTTATTTAGTAAGGTATACTATTGTGAATATTATCACTGATAGTTTCATGTTTTTGAAAAGTGAGCGTAAGTACAGTGTTTTTGAAAGTATTCAGAATAATTGACATTTTCCACATTTTATTATGTGACATTCATGTTCTAAAATCCTGATCAATTTACACACTCTACCATAATGACAAAGCAAAAACAGAATTTTAGAGACATTTGTACATTTCTTAAAAACAATAAACGGAAATACCTTATTTACATAAGTATTCTGACCCTTTGCTATGAGACTCAAAATTCAGCTCAGCTGTATCTTATTCTATTGATCATCCTTGCGCTGTTTCTACAACTTGATTTACCACCTGTGGTAAATTCAATTGATTGGACATGATTTGGAAAGGCACACACCTGTCAATATAAGGTCCCATAGTTGACAATTCACGTCAGATCAAAAACTGAATCATAACGTTGAAGGAGAGCACCGAGGCAGGATTGTGTCGAGGCACAGATTTGAGGAAGGGTACCAAAACTTTTCGCCACAGTGAAGGTCGCCAAGAACACAGTGGCCTTTATCATTCTTAAATGAAAGAATTTTGGAACCACCAATATTCTTCCTAGAGCTCGCTGCCCTGCCAAACTAAGCAATCAGGGTAGAAGGGCCTCCACTAATCAGGCCTTTATGGTAGTGTCCAGATGGAAGCTACTCCTCAGGAAAAGGCACATGACAGCCCGCTTGGAGTTTGCCAAAGGGCATCTAAAGACTCTCAGACCGTGAGAAACAAGATCCTCTGGTCTGATGAAACCAAGATTGAACTCTTTGGCTTTAATGCCAAGCATCATGTCTGGAGGAAACCTGGCACCGTCCCTATGGTGAAGCATGGTGGTGGCAGCATAATGCTGTGGATATGTTTTTGAGCAGGAGGGACTGGGAGACTTGTCAGGATTGAGGGAAAGATGAATGGCGCAAAGTATAGAGAGATCCTTGATGAAAACTGTCTCCAGAGTACTCAGGACCTTAGACTGGGGCAAAGGTTCACCTTCCAACAAGACAACGACCCTAAGCACTCAACCAAGACAACACAAGAGTGGCTTCAGGACAAGTCTCTGAATGTCCTTGAGTAGCCCAGCCAGAGCCCGGACTTGAATCCGCTCGAACATCTCTGGAGAGACCTGGAAATAGCTGTGCAGCGACACTCCCCATCAAACCTGACAGAGCTTGAGAGGATATGCAGAGAAGAATGGGAGAAACTCCCCAAATACAGGTGTGCCAAGCTTGTAGCGTCATACCCAAGAAGACTCGAGGCTGTAATCACTGCCAAAGGTGCTTCAACAAAGTATTGAGTAAAGGGTCTGAATACTTATGTAAATGTCATATTTCTGTTGTTTTTTTTGTTTTATAAATTTATAAAAAAAAAACGTTTTTCTTTGTCATTATGGGGTATTATGTGTAGATGAGGGGGTGGGGAAAATGTAATACATTTTTGCTGTAATGTAACAAAATGTGGAAAAAGTCAAGTGGTCTGAATGCACTGTACACATGACCGATGGGAACAATAATGAATATTATATTGCAGTCTTCAGTTGGCTCCTCTTTCTTATATTAAGAGGCTTGAACAAGTATTATTGTGCTTACCCTGAGAACATTTGGAAATGAAGTATTTTCAATGTCCAGAAAATATGTATTTTCACCTTTCATTCAGCACCTAAAATGTACCTGACGTCAACATCTGGAAAATACGCTTTTCAACTTCATTTTGCTTAAAAGTTGTTGGAAAGAAAAGGTCACAATGGACCAGAAAGATGATAAACTCAAAAAAATTGATTTAAAAAAAAGTAGGCTATTACATAACTGATTGAGTAAGAATGTTGTCTAAATAACGTTTAAAGGTGCCCTGCAATACTAAATCTCACTTTATTACTTGGTTAATCCCGAGTAATTAGGAAACTGCTGAAATTGGGGATATTTTGAGTCCTTTCTAAATAGCTTTTACACCATCTCTAAGTGTTTGTTTGAGCAGAAGTACCCTTTTTCGCCAAGATGAACATTTCACATGATCTTTCCTGACAGAGGATTTTCTTTCAGAGGCCCCTTGAAGGATAACCAAAAAAAGGGCATTCAGCAAATCAGTTTTGTCTGCTTAGATTATTTGTAGTTGTAGAACTTTCAATGTCGGCATTTATTTCCTCACTTTTTTACGAAGTGATGGCCTGAGTTTTAGAGTTTTGGCATCGTTTTTTAAATTTTTTTATTGTTGTTTTTTTAAATACATAGGCTAAGCAGCACTTGGACCAAGGGCAATGCACAGGGCTCTTCAGCTGTAAACATATGAGAGATGTATGCGATTATGTTTTGAAGGGAGGGGCTTGCGCTTTGTAGTAGCCTATTATTGAATACCGTGGAGCAGACCGATCGGAAGGCAGATTCTGTCTCTCTACATTGACTTGCCTGCTTCGTGGTTGTTTGCTAACCCGGCGAAAGAACAATCGTTTACTTGCTGAACTCAATAGGTACGTTTTGCGCTTCCGAAGTTGTTTGTGTTGTTTATCCAACTTGATGAAATTTGCGTAGTGCTTATGATTACAACTTGTGCAATGATCGTTTTGTGCTGTGCGATGCTGCAATTTATTAGATATGTAAATTATAGATTTCTACAACAAACTGCACAGGGTGCACACACCCAGCAGCTTCCTAATAATGTGGCTATCCTGCGGTTAGCATTTTTTCAATAACTTAACTTAAACTATAAAGAATTAAAGAGTCGATGTAGATTTGCGCATTGTAATCAAATGTGTTTGTTATCGAGTATAATATTTTATTAAATGGCAAATCACTTTAGAAAACCTATTACAGATCTGAATGTGAATTCTGGAATGTCCCCGCTGCCCCATGCCATAGATTATTATCAGACAAATATGAGGTGGCAGTCTCCAAACTCATGGAGTGGGATGTGAGCCAGATCTCTCTCCCTTATAGTAGTCAATACATAGGCTGCATATCAATTGACAATTTCAGGAAATGTGTCGTTGATTTAATTATGCTTTTGATTGGTATTTGCCAGTGGGCAAATAGTGGATCAATTATACCTACAGTTAAAGTCGGAAGTTTACATACACCTTAACCAAATACATTTAAACTCAGTTTTGTGCAATTCCTGACATTTAATCCTAGTAAAAATTCTCTGTTTTAGGTCAGTTAGGATCACCACTTTATTTTAAGAATGTGAAATATCAGAATAATAGTAGAGAACTATTTATTTCAGCTCTTATTTCTTTCATCACATTCCCAGTTGGTCAGAAGTTTACATACTCAATAAGTATTTGATAGCATTGCCTTAAACAATTTAAACTTGGGTCAAACGTTTCGGGTAGCCTTCCACAAGCTTCCCACAATAAGTTGGGTGAATTTTGGCCCATTCCTCTTGACAGAGCTGGTGTAACTGAGTCAGGTTTGTAGGACTCCTTGCTCGCACATGCTTTTTCAGTTCTGCCCACACATTTTCTATAGGATGGAAGTCAGGGCTTTGTGATGGCCACTCCAATTACCTTAACTTTGTTGCACTTAAGCCATTTTGCCAAAACTGGAAGTATGCTTGGGGTCATTGTCCATTTTTGGAAGACCTATTTGCGGCCAAGCTTTAACTTCCTGACTGATGTCTTGAGATGTTTCTTCAATATATCCACATAATCTTCCTACTGATGATGCCATCTATTTTGTGAAGTGCACCAGTCCCTCCTGCAGCTAAGCACTCCCACAACATGCTGCTGCCCCCGTGCTTCATGGTTGGGATGGTGCTATTCGGCTTGCAAGCCTTCCCCTTTTCTTCCAAACATAACGATGGTCATTATGGCCAAACAGTTCTATTTTTGTTTTAGGTTTGAGTCAGGTTTGTAGGCCTCCTTGCTCACACACACTTTTCAGTTCTGCCCACACATATTCTATAGGATTGAGGTCAGGGCTTTGTGATGGCCACTACAATACCTTGACTTTGTTGTCCTTAAGCCATTTTGCCACAACTTTGCTTGGGGTCATTTTCCATTTGGAAGACCCATTTGCAACCAGGCTTTAACTGATGTTTTGAGATGTTGCTTCAATACATCCAGAAAATTTTCCTATCTCATGATGCCATCTATTTTGTGAAGTGCACCAGTCCCTCCTGCAGCTAAGCACTCCAACAACATGATGCTGCCCCCGTTCTTCACTGTTGGGATGGTGTTCTTCAGTTTGCAAGCCTCCCTCTTTTCCCTCCAAACATAACAATGGTGATTATGACCAAACAGTTCTATCAGACCAGAGGTCATTTCTCCAAAAAGTGCGATCTTTGTCCCCATGTGCAGTTGTAAACCGTAGTCTGGCTTTTTTATGGTGGTTTTGGAGCAGTGGCTTCTTCCTTGCTGAGATGCCTTTCAGGTTATGTCGATATAGGACTTGATTTACTGTGGATATACATACTTTTGCACCCGTTTTCCTCCAGCATCTTTACAAGGTACTTTGCTGTTCTGGGATTGATTTGCACGTTTCGCACCAAATTATGTTCTCCTCTGAGACCGAATGCGTCTCCTGCGGTATGACGGCTGAATGGTCCCATGGTGTTTATACTTGCATACTATTGTTTGTACAGATGAACGTGGTACCTTCAGTCATTTGGAAATTGCTCCCAAGGATGAACCAGACTTGTGGAGGTCTACAATTTGTTTTCTGAGGTCTTGGCTGATTTCTTTTGATTTTCCCATGATGTCAAGCAAAGAGGCACTGAGTTTGAAGGTAGGCCTTGAAATACATTCACATGTACACCTCCAATTGACTCAAATGATGTAATTTAGCCTATCAGAAGCTTCTAAAGCCATGACATCATTTTCTGGAATTTTCCATGCTGTTTAAAAGCAGAGTCAACTTAGTGTATGTAAACATCTGACCCACTGGAATTGTGATACAGTGAATTATAAGTGAAATAATAGTCGGTAAACAATTGTTGGAAAAATGACTTGTGTCATGCACAAAGTAGATGTCCTAACTGACTTGCCAAAACTATAGTTTGTTAACAAGAAATTTGTGGAGTGGTTGAAAAACGAGTTTTAATGACTCCAACCTAAGTGTATGTAAACTTCCGACTTCAACTGTCTATAAATAATTACTTTACAAATGCATTAGTTTTAACTGGATAATACCTCAAGTTATGAAGAACAAACAAAACAACATCCTCCTTTACACAAAATGAATAATTTTTCACTTAAAAGCACTTTCCTTTGATTTGCTGTCATCCCTAAATATTTGGGATGAAAATAATTGGACATTCTCCAACTGTAAACTGTGGCCTTGTGCTGTGGCGTGGGATTTTACTGGCTCTTGTAGACGAATACTAGCTGTCTTCAATTGCCTGAGCCAAGGGATGTCATGAAAGCAAAGGATCCATCAGGTCAGATCCTCTCCACTGGGGGTCCAAATGACAGCCGTGGCCCTCATCAGGGATAGGCTTAACCATCTGTACTGGGTTGGCTAGAATCTTTATCCCTACGTAGGTCTAGCTGATGCTACACAGGACCAGCTGAGCCCAGTTAAACCATGATTAATCGGAGTAATCAACTTGATATCTAAGTTTATCAAAGCAACAGGAAACGCTGATGTTATAATGGGCTGTAGAAGGCCACTCATTGATTCAACACTGTCCAAACAGTGTGTGGTATTCCAAGAACCTTGTCTCTCTCTTTCATCTCACCGCATTGTGGTACAGTAAAGCATTGCAGTGAGATGTGCAATAAATCCAAATGAATCCATCCAAATAGTTTGGGCCAACCACCTTTTTTTTTCTTTCAACGTAGTCTATCTCGGCCTTCCGTTTGATCTCAGGTTGATTACAAAGCAGTTAGTATGAAGTGAGTGAACGGTAGAAAATGGGGTTCGGGGGCTATGGAGCTGCCGAATGCTCCGAGCTAGACAGCACAGTAATTGTCCATGAAGCTGTATCTGATAACACTGCAGTGTTTGGAAAATATGAGGGGAATGCCCTTGTCTTATAAGGAACAGATTGAACCTGCTGACAGACGATTGATATAGCCTTTGGAATGCATAACAGCCGGGCTTATTTTTTAGTCTCTTTCTGCCTCTTTTTTGCCTCTTTCAGCTACTTTTGTTTAGCGTATAAAGAGCCTGGGTAATGTGCTGTACTGTATGGAGAGAGAGCGAGAGAGGGAAGGGGGGGATCTGGAGGTAATTCTACACAGTGATAACAAGGGTTTGGCTAGGGCCCGGCAGGATGTAGGGAACACTGCCCTGGGTTTCCGGAGTCTGGTTTGCCCTGTGCATTACAGGCTGTTGTTACTCTGCTCTCTCTCTCTCTGCCCTTCATTTACAGAATGTTTCAGGATCAGTTCTTCCATAACCTTAATCATGACTCAAAACGACGTAAAGATGGGCTTCAGACCAGTGAAGGGAGGAGAATACGCCCTCGGGGACTAGAGAAGGGAGTTTAGGTCTAGTTGGTCGGAGGTTAGAACATTGGGATGGGACTTGGACATAAGACTTGAGGCTTGACCCTGGAGCATGCGATAGATTGTGGCCAAGGGCAGGGCTTTGATGCAGCCTTTGGATTCACAAACAATATAGTAGATCTCCCCCCCCTGCCCTTAACTATACTAGATAACTTTTCATTGCTCTCCGACTGACCTGAGCTACTTGTGTTCAAGCTCCCTGCAGGTGTGAACACACATTCTACTCTGGAATCAATACCACTGTCTTCAGGGTTGAGAAGCTGATACAGTTATTAAGGACGATGTTAATCCAGGCCCTCTCTCTTTCAAGGAGTGCCTGGAGACACTGTGGTTATGAGGGAAGGCTATTTGTTAGACACAGTATTTGAGAGAAGGCTAGTTGAAGCATAATGTCTTTTAAAGGTGGCGTCCTCTTAGGATTCATGAGAAATGTCTCGTTTTATTTTTCTGCGTGTCACTCTGAGTCTCTCTGGCTGCGTTTACAAAGGCAGCCCAATTTTGACCAATCACATCAGATCTTTTCATGTCCGATATTTTTCAGAGCTGATCTGATTGGTCAAAAGACCAGTTAGTGGAAAAAGATGAGAATTGGGCTGCCTGTGTAAATGCAGACCTAGAGTTTTGCAGTGCCTCTGTGGTGCGAGGCAGAGCTTTAATCCACTGCACTATTCAGTTCCAGAAGTTCTTTATATCTCTGCTGCAGCCTACAGTTACTATTACCGCCACTGAGAGAGGCTGCCAACTAAAGTTAAGTACGAAAAAAGAGAACTCGCATCGGAAATTGTGTAACATAAACTGTTCGTTTTTGTTATTGCCATTGTTTACCGATAATATATTCAATTTATGTTTGTCAAATGTTCTGCAAGGAGTTCTAAATGATTACATGTTGACATGTGAATCCAAACACACGTAGAGTTCGCCAGAGCATATTTTCTGGTTTGTCTTATAATGGACAACTTGTCTGTCAAGCATGTTTTTGCCTCGTTCAGTTTATTGCCACTTGGGTTGATTTTATGCAGATTTGCCACCTCAAGATATATTTGTGGGATCGAGGAGCCATCTTTATATGCAATTGGTTACACAACAAAGATGTCTCTTCTTCATCTCTGATCAAAAGAGTCAACATCATCAATGTCTCCAAGGGAGAAGTCTAATTGGAGCCCAAAGCTCAAATTTGTGTCCTCTCGACAACTGTTCCCGTGGAGCGTTCAGTTAATTTGAAGTGGAGGATGATTGACATGGAACTAAACCTCAAGTGATTCTGCCCTGGACTCTGGCCACAGCATACTCACTGTTATTTATTTTCTGCTTTGAATATGATAGCATGTAATTTGAATGCACTGTACCCAGAACCACACAGTAAGTTGGAGCACATTTGGAAAATTTGAGAGAGGAAAAAAAACTGGAATCTGCTTAACTCTTAACTGGTGACGATCAAAAAATGAGGGCAAATGGGGCATTCCTAATTTGTGAAGTAAGAGCGGCCAGCTGAAACTGAAACTAGATTTTGTTTATTTTGGACCCAGCAAATATGCAATAACTGGCTTACAGATGTTTTGTTAGTAATATATAATCTTTCCTCTTATGGCATGAAATCCTCTTTGTAATTCAACTTTATATTCTGTTTGTTGTTCTTCATTACCCAGCCAGGTTGCAATGGAAAGGTTCTGCATTGCATTAGAACCCGTGCCATACCAGGCTCGTATGTCTCCTCAGTCCTTGGTATGGATAGACTCTGGAAGTAGTCGAACTCTTCTGGGGAACGAAGAATTTGGATGATGAAGAACGCTGACACTCGTTCTTTTCGCTGTGGCTCAGATTAGAAGGCCTGTTAGATCAAACCTCTCCCACATTTCTCAGACTTTGAAGTGCTATCGTTCAAGGCCAGATTCCCTAATTGGTAGCATGGCAGACTGTTGATAATTGGCACATTTACCCATCGAATGCCAGTTGGCAGGCAGCGAGGCCTCCAGAAGTCCACCAGCTGTATAAGGATATTTTCACATCCAACTCACTCACAACACAACCAACTCTCTTTTTAGTGGATGGGAGATGGTACAGGAACCCTTGGCTTACTCAACCCAAGTCTTATAAGGTAAATGTTTTTGCCCCAAGGTATAGATTTCAAGGGTGGGGGTGATCGTGGGAGTGTGAGTTCAGTTCACTACCCCGAGAATCATACACTACTACTTATGTCATCCTCCAAAGATGTCTTCTGTTCAGTCCCCAAAACAACGACGGGCTGAAAGTGTGTAACATTGTTGAGCAGGCCTTTTGCCCCTGGGCTTCTTTCCTCATCTGATAAAACAAGCACAGGAAATGTCTCTGCGAGCTGATTTGCTCTGTGTTTTCCTTTGGCGTCTACCCACAGGGTCCACAGACATGCCTAGTGCTTCAACCAGTCCCCTGGCACTAAGTCTCTTCACCCCCCCCCCCCTTTTTACAGACAGCTAACATTCCTCCTTCTCTCCCTCTCCTCCCTCCTCTCTCTCCGCCTCTCCTCAGCCCCCAAAATTAAACAAACAGCTGATCAAGGCCTTTAAAAACATATTTTTAAAAGTCTCATATTTTAGGTTACTGGGGGAATTAAAGGTCCTATAGGTAATATAGTGAGGTAAATCCCAACAGTGTGTGTGAAAGATGCTATTGAGTGGAGGAAGAGTGAGGTCATGTTTTTTGGAGATGGAGAGAGAGGCTATGAGTAGGGACACGGGTATGAGGGAACAGACGTGTGTGTGTGCACTTAAAAAAATAAAACACCCGCAAATTGAGTTGCTTCAACTAATTATTATTAAATAACTGGTTCCACATATTTTTGGGGGGTTTAGTCAACTTTTCGGTCAAAGTGTTACCAGAACGTAACATTTTTAACAAATGATGTCTTTGCTCAATTTGTCTCATGCTCATTCAACTGGAAATGATTATTTTTGGCATCTTAACTTCCAATGTTTTCAACTTACATATTTGACACACATGATTACATCGTGCATGTTCATTTACGTAGTAATTGTTATTCAACATGTCCTCACCTGGGATTTGAACTCACAATCTCTTGGTTCACGGCATTACAAGCTTCCTGCTACTCCACCATGTTTGTATCAATTAATCTGACTATTCTCTCATTATTGATTTGACTTATTTAAGCAATTTGAGCTTTTTCTGTATAGTTCTTGGTGGGGCATATGACATTTTTGTTTTTAATGTTATTCCTTAATCACTATGATAGTGTACTTTTTAACAGATCTGAGGTTTACTTTTAAGTCCAATGTGTAGGAATACAGGTGAAATCGGTTATTGACACAGACAAGGTGACGTAGCTGGAAGATTAGACCGCTGTGACTGGAGTAGTTGTGAGTTCAAATCCCAGGCGAGGACATGTTGAATGCTAATTACTGTATAAATGTAATTATGTATGAAAATGTTGTATGTCAAAATCACTGTGTGTAACTAGTTCCACAGCCCAAAATAACAATTACTAGTTGAATGAACATATGAGGAAAATGTAGCAAACACATCAATTTTAAGTTTACTGAACTTTTGCCTTTGTTTTCTCGTGTTAGAACCAGTTACTTTGTAATATTTTGTGTGTGTGGTACTGTGTGGAGGTGGTGAGTGCGATGGGGAGTGTGGGGATTTCATGATGAATGCTGGCTCTCATGGGACAGAGCAGCTGGAGGAATCGGGGCTCTTAGGTAACAAGGGGATTTACCATTCGTATACAGCCGTTTGGATTTACCTCATGCTTAGACACGCAGAGTGGTGTCTTTTAATTTGAGAAACTGGAGGATTTGCGTCATTGAGTTCTCCGATTGACATCAATGGATGATTTGTGTGTCTGTGAGATCTCGAGTTATGCAGGCTTAGGGTTCTGGAGACAGGATTCTGCACTTTATTGCTGACTCTCCGTACTGTGAGAGCACACGAGAGATGAGGATATTGCTCATCTGTGTGTCACACAAGTCTAGGCTCTGACTGGTATGACACAGGATGCTGATGTGCTGCGCTAGTTGTAACACTACTGTACTTTGATTAACACTTTAACTGGAGTCAGTATGTAGTCCCCCCCCCCCCCCCCTTTAAAAAATAAAATAAATAAATGGTGTAACAAACATTGTCGGTTCATTACGTTGATTGTGCTGCTTCAGTTCAAAAGATGTGACTCTTGGTACTACAGTGTCAGTACGCTTTAGACTGAGTTGGATCATTCTGACCTGTCTGAATCAGGACTACAGCTTCGGACAACGCAAGTGATTGCACAGCAGCAATCTGAAGCGATGACCACTGCCATTTCTCCTGTTGGAGCCAAGTGTTATGTTTTTAAAGGTGCAGACCTTTTTTTTATTGTCTCCAGTAATGTTACCCACCTGAATTAGCCAGCCCAGTCTGGGGGTCTGCGTTCTGGCTGGTATTAGGAGCAGTAGTAATGGTCTAAGAGTTTATTGAGTGTACTCTGTCCCTCGTAATCAGAAGCATATTCAGGCATTGACATACAAGCCTCTCAGGGTTGCTCAGGAATGTATTACAAGCAACGAGAGGAGCCGAGCAGCGAGCAGATCTCCCCTTCCATTTATTTTCCTATTCACATGTCATTGCTCCATACAGAGGAAGGCAATGGAATCTGATTTAAAGCTGAAGATCAAAGCATCTAAAATGGCTGACATGGAGGATCCATCCCCAATGTAGCAGTTATTTTGTTTATTGTGTGTATGTGTGTGCGGGCGCATTACTGTATGTTGTGTTTCTCTCTTTCTCCTGGCACCTAATAATGCCAAAGACTTCTCCCCCACTTCAGAGAAAGGGGAATGTAAGTATCCCCCTCATCCATATATAGTACTGTGCGAGACCCGAGCCCAGCTTGAATTTGTTAGTTTGGAATCATTTCAGTACCATCGGGTAATTCATAAATTCACTTCACTGTTGGGTAACATGGAGCTGGCAGGTGGACTGCCTCCATCCTATATGGTACCCTATTCCCTTAATAGTGCACTACTTTTGACCAGAGCCCATAGGGCTCTGATCAAAAGTTGTGCACTATATAGGAAATAGGGTGCCCGTTGGGACGTTACCACTGCCTTTTGACAAGGGTTTTAATCAGAGCTCCTCTGCATGGGAGAGAGGCTGAGTGTCTTACCTCATAAGAGACCTGCTCAAGGTGATTGGGAGAAACCATCACTCATGTTATTGTTAAACAGCCCAGGTCTAGGGCAATGGGTCTGGTGCTAATGGCTGTTGAGGTGCTAGCCAAAACTCTGCTAAGAAGGGACAGATTCAGATTCATGCTGGGTTACAACTCTCCTGCATACACTTGTAGGAAGCTAGCTGATGTATTGCTTGGTCCAAGTATTTTCTTAGTGAAGTAGTTTGACAAGTATTACTATTTGAAAATTAACCCTTCTACCTAACAGGTGGCCATCTTGAGTTAAAGATAAAATGATGAGTAGGCCTAATTATTTAATGGAACAAGACCCGATCTGTAGCATCAAGTCTGACAGACCGAGAAAACCGGCTAACAAATTGAAATGCAAAAAGAAGTGGCAATCAGCCAATTCCACACATGCCAAGATGAGGACACTATGTCAACAAAACAACAACTCTAAACAAGCAACTCAATAACAAGTGTGACGCTAGGCTACCCAAAGACAATGGAGACAGCGGAGCTGCTAGGCCCCGCTGCTTATTTACGCAATGCACGGTTAGACTAAACGAAGTGAGCACGCTCATTAAAGGAGAGTGAGCGCTTCTTAATTACAGGCCCGTTAGCGCTAATGGCTCTCCTCTCATCAGATGAGAGGCTAGGCTACCCAAAGACAATGGAGCAAATCTTCATAAGGAGGAGCGTTCTGCTAGCTAGCTAAGACAAGACAAGGCTGAGTGAGTTGGGTTGAATAGAATGTACACATGCGATTGGGTTTGGGGAGAGGAGTGGAGGGGATGGGAGAGGGAAGGGGTGTGGGCGTATGATATTGGGTGAGATGGGAGTAGATTTAAAGGGTTGGTTTGGTGGGTGGGTGTGAGGTAGTTGAGTAGGGTAGAGGGTTTGGATGAATAGGGGTGAGGAGGGTAGAAGGGGTGTGGTTGATGGGGTTGGAGATTTTGGGATGGATTGGGTTGGGTACTTGGGGTGAGGGTAGAAGAGAAGGGGGGGGGGGGTGACAGGCTGGCCTCATTAAGCCCTGCTTTAATGAACCCAGCAGCTGAGGGAAAATGTAGAACAATGAAGGCTTGTTAGGGGGAGGCCTGTGTCAATGTCTGCCCCAGGTTGGCGTGTTCCCTGGGACAGAGAAGAGGATGTCTGAATGCTCTTGTCCCTAAAGCTCTGTGCCACCCATTTACTATGACAGACATCTGGGGGACCACCTTGGATAATGAGAAGCCATTAGCTCAGGTTAAAGTTAATGACCAGTAATGGTACACCAGCCCTGCTTGGCCCGGAGTTTGAGCCCGTCTGAAATGAAATACCAGTCACTCAGGCTCAATACATAATAAACAGAGGGAACAGGCTGGAAGTGAATAAGGTGTGTGTGCTTGTTCAGAAGTGGCACAGGTGGATGGGTATCATGTGAGAAGGAGATGGTTTTCCTTCTGAGCAGATTACTAGCAGAAAAGAAACCTGGGGGGGTTTTGGATTTGTTCCCATTGTACTTAAGTTTACAGAGTCATCTCATTTCTAGTTTTGCCATTAGCTAAAATGGAACGAACCCCTATAAATGGGAACCTAAGCACTCTCCTAAACCCGACGACTTAATTATTTACAATTTCATGGTTGTCTGAGATGTGTTATTCTACTAGATTTGGGAAGTAGACGCTTTAAATAACGTACATTAACCTACAAAAGCTGAATTTTTATCCTTCATTTGGCAGTAAAAGTCGCCTCACGTTGAAGAGGAGTAATGCTCTTATCTAGAGTTGTGTCCGTGACGTAGCGTTAGGAGGCACGTAAAAAAATACTTCGTAGTATAACTGAGGCAATGCGCCATTGTACAAAAATTCTTAAGACACTCACGAGAGAACTAACCACGAGGCTTCCAAGACCGGACAAGACCGAGTGAGTGAGACAGAGGGAGAGAAAAAAGGAGTGGTGCGAGAGGAGACGGTGAGCGAGAGAATGGGCAGATGGGAAGAGAAAGATGGAAGGGAGAGCGACTGGGATAGAAAGAGACAGAGCGAGTGCTTTGTTATGTCTCCTAGAGCTCTAGTGTTTCCTGGAATGCCTGGCAGCAGAGTCAGAAGTCAGAGCCACAGAGAGGAGGAGCGAAGAAGAGAAGGAATGGCCTTCTGTCCTGACAGACAAGCACTGCTGAGTTGACATAATTTAGCAAACCGTCAATGGTCAAGATGTTTCACTGACAAAAGTGGCTATGCTACTGCGTGTGGATGTTGCGTCTGGATGGGGCCCATTGACAGACAGGACTAGGAGAAGAGAGAGATACCTATGCTTTATGGAGATCAATGGCTTCTGGCCCCCACTATCACCCTGAGGGGGGGCACACAGAGTTGCAACCCATCCCGGACCTCTGACCCCCTGCGACACTAATAATAACAGCCAGCAGAAATATGCACAGAAACGAGATCTCCTCTAGCGTAGCCTAGCCTCCAGGATAGGAGAACACTGAGGCACGAGAAGGATTGTCTCCTCTCTCCACTCAGACAGGAATGTATGGTCTTGAGGAGCTGAACCTCACAACTATCGATTACTATTATGTCACACGGTCTTTACACTGAGCTAGCTGCAGGCTCAGTCTTAAGGTGAGCTATGTTTACACTAGAGGCAAACACGCATATAGACATTCATATTTATTATTTGATTTGATTTGATTCATATTTATTACACCCAGACAGACCTAGACATTGCGTCGTAAGCAAGGCATCTCTAGAACACCGAGAGGGTTGGAATAGGAGACTCCTGGTTTCTGTCTAAGAAGGTGGTGTTGTTGATATGGCTCTTCAAAATCAAGGGGAAGGTTTAGAACCAGTTCACTCACGGATATCTCTCAGAGGGATTTGGTTGTGGTGGTGGGAAGTAGACTCGACCAGGGTACAGCTTAGTTACATCCATCACATACATACTGCATCACAGTTAAGACCGTGGTTTTGGCAGTGCAATGAGAACCTCAGACAGGAGTTTATGGAAGAGCGGAGCTTGACTGATAAATTAGCCCTCGTCTCTGGTCACGGTTTCCACTCCCATTCATCAATCTGTACTGCTACTGAACACCTCTTAGTGTCACACCTGGCCTTTAGCCCCAATGCAGTGACCCACCCCACCCCCTCGTACAGATGTGCTCAGGCCTGCTGAGTGATGCTTGGATGCAAAGAGCAACAGACCTCGTCCTTTATCTCTTCCTCGTATTTCGTCCGAAACAAAAACAGCACCGGCAGCCGTCACAATGAGCTCCATTATAATCAGTTATCCTGACAGTGATTTTAAAAAAAAAAGTATTTGTTCACTAAACAAACCAAAATGTTTTTACAAGGGAGTCTCGGAGCAGCCTAAATGCTGGACCTCTCCACCTTTCCCGTTCACTCAGAGTAATAGCCCTCGGTGAGGTCATTGTGCTAGAGCTAGAATCTTAATCCTCTCTCTCTCTCGCTGGTACTCTCTCCTCTATCTTTCTCCTATCTCTCCCCAGGAATGCAACAGGCCCCTTATTTTGAAAGATCTCTTGTCACACAATACCCTTGAATATCCTTGCGCGACGCTTTAGAAAGCGCATTCCGCAGCCGGATTTACAGATTTGCGCATGGCTAAACGATCGGATTGATGAAAATGTATGCTCTGAGGTAAAACGTGTAATTTTGAAGCAGTGGTCATGGTACCAATTTTCTGCGAGGCAACACGGCCCCCTGGGTAGACACAGACAGAATAAAAGGAGATACACAACATCTATCAGTGTCTGATTCAGCCCGTCATGATCTGAGCAGGCCTCACAAGCTTCTCCTGGTGTGTAAGCGGTTACGTCATGGCTTCGTTGCTGCTCGTGCTGCTTGTACGTTTCCATGTAAAGGCATGACAGGAAGTCATTTCTCCCACTGTGATACGGACCAGGCACATAAATCACTCCGATGTTTTCATTCATTTTTGTCTCTCGAAAGTATAGCCTCATTTTTTTCCTCTGGCAATCGAAGGGTCTCTCAATCTCTGCAAAACATAAATATTTTCTTTTTAAGGGAAACTTGTCAGAAATGTTTATGATACAAATGTATTTCTCATAAAGAAAAAAAACGTGTTCCAGAACATGTGTTCCAGTTGCCGTGACATGTGTTCCAGTTGCCACTGCTTTGTGTCATAATAATTATGTGGATCAACTCAGAACATTTTCAAATTATATTTCAGTGACTCGTGTTTGCATCTCAATGTGAAAAAAACTGTTTGCATGATCTTCACAAAGAGGGCAACAGATGCTACTGAGCCAGACGTCTGTGTGTCAGGGGGAAGCTCCAGGTGGTATCTGATTTTAAGTACATTGGCATCATACTTTATTCCAACCTCTCTTTTAAAAAGCATGTGAAAAAGGTCATTCAAATAACCAATTTCAACCTAGCTCATTTCCGATTTATACAAAATTGTTTGACTACAGAGGTAGCAAAACTGTACTTCAAATCTATGATACTCCCCCACTTAACCTACTGCTTGACTAGTTGGGCCCAAGCTTGCTGTACAACATTAAAACCTATTCAGTCTGTCTACAAACAGGCTCTCAAAGTGCTTGATAGGAAGCCCAATAGCCATCATCACTGTTATATCCTCAGAAAGCATGAGCTCCTGAGTTGGGAAAATCTTGTGCAATACACAGATGCATGTCTTGTATTCAAGATCCTAAATGGCCTGGCTCCCCCTCCACTTAGTATTTTTGTTAAACAGAAAACCCAAACATATGGCAGCAGATCCACAAGGTCTGCCATGAGAGGTGACTGTATAGTTCCCTTAAGGAAAAGCACCTTTAGTAAATCCGCTTTCTCTGTGAGAGCTTCCCATGTCTGGAATACACTGCCATCAGACACACATAACTGCACCACATATCACACTTTCACAAAATGCATGAAGACATGGCTAAAGGTCAATCAGATTTGTGAACATGGTCCCCAGCTGTGTGTTGCCGCTTTCTATGTTGTCTGTAGCTTGTGAGGTGTGGAAACACTTTGTTGCTTTTATGAATTTTGTCTTGCTGCTTTTTGTTCTATGTTGCTATGTCTGTATGCTACGTCTTGCTTGTCCTATGTTGCTATTGTCTATATTGTAATTGTTTTTAATAACCTTCCCAGGGACTGCGGTTGAAAATTAGCCGGCTGGCTAAAACCGGCATTTTTACTGAAACGTTGATTAATGTGCACTGTCCCTGTAAAAATAAAATCAACTCAAACTCTAAACTCGAGGTATATGATCTTGTTGTGTTACCTGAGTAACACAGCTCAGTGAGCATAAACAATGTGCATTCTTTATTTTACTGGACTGATTGTGTCTGGATTTGATGGTCAGTCTCAGCAGAGGGAGAGCATCAGAGGGTCCGTTTCTCACAGTGGGACCGTCCCTTGGCGAAGACTGACCAAAAAGGGGCGACCGTGTTCCCGAGCTGATGCGCGAAACTCACGCTGCATTATTTTTTTGCATCACGCACAAATCCATGTTACTCCTATGACCAGAGAAAGTGAAATATTCCTCGATTAATTTTTTTAAAGACACGACGCTAATAATAACAACAACGCAACCTTATCGGGACATTTTGCTACTCATTCATTGAAGCTGTGGTGCTGGTTGCAGCTCAAGTGGAGAAGTGCATTTTATGGCAAATAAAAGTGTTGACAGTGCGGAGTATGAACTTAAACATGAACTCCCTCATAAAAACAAAAGCTCTTTTCTGTATTCGTTGACAGTCTCTCTCTAGTCAACTGAGTTGTCTGACAACCCCTTGGTTTTAGATGTTTTGAAATCACAGTATAAACTTACTTTGTTGTACGCTCGAGGAAGCGGCAGACAGGCACATGGTCTGAGCAAAACAATTTGCTAGCGGTAGGCCTATAGGTGCACTTGATTTGCTCTCCGGGAACGCTGAGTAGGTGGCGTTTGTATCTTCAGACACATGAAATGGTTCAAAATGGGAACACTTCGCCTACCCGGAACGCAGGGCAGATGAAACAAGTTCACCTACTGTCAACAGCGCGAGACAGAAACATTTAGGAATGAATGGCTTTATCGCAGTTTTTTTATAGAAATGTTTGGCGATCGACTAGGAATGCCTTTTGAGATCGATCGCAATCGACGGTTTGGTGAGGACAATGTTACTGTTACTTACGCTTTACTATGTTATCATGTTCCATACATGAATTGGGGCCTCTAGTGACACACAGGTCTATTTTGGTACAGGATGTGCTCCCATCCGAGTGCCCCCAACCTGGAGAAAGAGATGTAGCAGATCCAGACCTTTTGGTTGTACTGGCATCAGTAGTGCTTTGCTTTGAGTAAAACACATCATGTAGGTGTCAACACCCCAGCCTTGCTACACCCTGCTACTCTTTGGTCAGTGAATGTCAGATTAATGATCTGTCGAGGAGTGGTTCAGGGCCCATGGGGGGGGGGGGGGGGTCATTTATACTAAAAGATGGCAGGTGTCAAGATGGTGGGTTGTCGCTGACAGAACGTGTCCCAAATGGCACCCTGTTCCCCTACGTGGTTCGCTACTCTTGAAGAAGTGCGCTGTATCCGGAATAGGGTGCCATTTGGGACGCAGACAGGGTGGAGGAAGAGGAAGCCTTTCTCCTGAACAGGTGGGGTGAGCGAGTCATTCGTCAAAGTCCCCAGTCGTGAGTGAGTGAGTGAGTGTTTCAACTGAGTGAGCTTCCTGTCCGCTAAACAGGATTCGGTCAGGATTCATTCAGTTACCCACCCCCTTCTGTCAAACTGCTGTAGAGTGGCTTCATAGCCACGTAAGTATAGAAAGAAGATTGCAACATTTAGTGTACTGTATGTCCTAGTGGAATTACACAAGACAAAGGCTGTTGATATCAAGGTTGATGTTTATTGTCATTAATCTTGCCCTGGAGACAGAACCGTGCGATTTCCGCTAGATAAGCCAGCTGCAAAGTCAAAATTGGCTATATTATTTAATATTTTTGGTCTTCGTTCAAGGTTAGCAGTGTGGTTAGGGTTAGGTTTCAAATCAGATGTTATGACTTTGAGGCTGTGCTAGCTAGTGACCAGTCTACAGAGCTGCCTCCAAAAAAGATTAATGACAAAAAAAAACCTGCGTCAAGAGCGGAGGCAGATATTTATTGCGATTAGTTGGTGTTCTGGATATTTGGACTAGAGTCTTGATGTATTATTTCATAGGTTACATGCTGACAGCTAAAACCACTCCGTCTTGACTAAATACAAGGGAAAAAGCCAAGCGACATTATTTATTGCTTTGTTCTACTGCTGGGTTGAGTGTTTTTTTTTTTCCTCTTGGCCAGTCGTTTGGTTTCCTTCTTTGATTGACAACAGTGGCAGGCGTTTGTCAGGGACCAAATAGTCTGGGGGCAGAGAAACAAACGGTTTCTAACTGCAGCGCAGGGCTGAGACCCCTCGGATTGAGACTGTGTTCAGCCAAATGTAACCTACGGTACAGACCTTCAGGCTTTAGAGTGCAGAATGTCGACCCTTTCGTGGAAGAGAAATATGTATATTTTTCTAAAAATGAACAAAGAAAGGTTAGTTATTTTCAACTCCCTACTGGCTTCAAATGGAGTCGGCCTTTACCACAGGTTCACACACCCTTGTACCATAGCGATCCAGCCAGACAAAGATATAGAGTTGCAATGTGGTCCTTCTTGTCTAGGGCAAGCCAGTCTAATAATATTCTGGTTTTACTTTGCACTGTCCCAGGGATGCCACCATCATCAGGCATGTTGCTTAGGGATACAGCTAGCCCGAACCAAACCTGGTTTCAAATAGTATTTGAAATCTTTCAAAGAGTTTAACTGTGCTTGATTGAGCTTGCCAGGGTTCGTGGAACCACTGGACTAGCCCCCAAAGTGCAATCCCCACCCCATCTGGCACGCCAGGCAGACTCCGAGCAAACACTCAAAGAACTTCAACAATTCCCAATACTATTTGAACCCTGGCCTCTTTTGTGGTCAGTATGTTATGAGTGGGAGAGCTGCCTGTATCTCACTGCACAGCATGTTAGCTAGATTTTTTTTTCTTCTCTCTCCCAGTTAGGTTACGGGAAAGGGAGCTTTTTTTTTCTTCCATATTTGGTCATATGGAGTACAGCCAGTGAGCAGTAGCCTTCTGATGGAGTACAAAAAAAAAACATCCCTATTTTGTGTGGGATTTGTTCTCCTTGGGCCGCGCTGCTCTGATACGGGCTGATTGTGGATCTGACGTTGAAAGCGCACCATTTAAGGCACGGCACGAGCCTTTTAAAACACAACGAGGACAGGAGAAAAGACCTCATCTCATGTACTGCCGTTGCTCATCATTCTGAAACTCGCTGAATCTTTACAATGTCATTAAAGGGTTCACTGTATAAACTAATCCTAATGCAAATGACTCTCTTAAAAAAGCAACATTGATAGCAAGATTATGTTTTACTGACATCCTCTTTTGTCCTCTCGTCTCAGCCGTTGGCAGCGATCTCATTTGGACTGAGTATTGGACTAGGGTTGATGGTTTAACCCATGGTGATGTGAATGAACTATGGCATGGTGGGTGTATTTTGTCTTTGCCGACGAGCACGGCGAGTCTCCGACATGGTGCTTTAAAGACAGACATGTAGCGAAGGTTGAAGCTGATCAACTGAGGAAAGCTGACAGACAGGTGGGTGTGTGTGCGAGTGCCTGTGTGTGTCAGGCCGAAAAGGAAGGCCCCTCTGGGGGGAGAGAGGAGGTCCTAACACGTTTAACAGGTTTAATAAGCATTACTGGGGGAGTGAAGAGGAGTGGAGTGGAGAGGAGAGGAGAGGAGGAACAGAACTGTGTTTGGGACCAAACCAGAAGAGTAAAAATAGATTATTCCAATGACTAATGTTCTATTTAAAACACCAATTGAACATGCCACGCCAAAAAACCCAAGTTTAATCACACTGGCACTGGGAAATGTATCGAAATGTTCCAGGATGGGGCTAAATTTGTAATCTCTTATCAGAATTATGTAAGGCATTCGGGTGCCTTTTTTTCCTTCCCAAAAAAGGGTTATGTGAGTAATTTGATCAACATGTTACATCACACACTAGGTTTAGTAGCTGAGATGTCAAGCATATCAGTGAAAGAACCTTGTCTAGCACAACCCTGATTGGACGGTAACATCCAGTGATCCGTTTTTTGCCTGTGATGATTACAGTGTGTCGGTGACGGATTCTCAGCTGTGAGCTGTTACAGGTGACCTTAGGCTATAGCTAGCAGTCAGTCTGAATATTCGTCTGGGAAAGGAGATGTGTCAGGGATCGTGAACCATTGTCTGGGAATGCATGCCGGAGTCTCCTTTTTCATCCCCAAGTGGAAACTCAGAGGCTTGGACCTCTTTTTTTTTTTTTTCATTTTTTTTTTCAGCCCCAATATTTTCCCCTCACTCCTCAATCTTACAGCCAAAGTCAACACAATAGCAATCTGTGGTGATTTGGGAGGGATTGTGTGTGATCATCAGACTAAGTCACTAATGATGGTGTGTCTTAAGAATTCAAGTTTAGTCAGTCCTTATACTGTCCTTTCCAATGGGCTCTCAGCTCTCTAATATTCTATGAATAGTGCTTTAATTTGCCGAATTCTTCCGTATTAGCGCTAACCCGAAACTTCTCGCGGAATGAATTTGTTTTGGAGCGGATAGAGCCCGAACATATGAAGCAGATGGTTTTGAGATCGAGCTGAGCTCAGATGCTTTTGGCCACCTCATATCCTGCCCAAGGAAAGATGTGTCCCCGCTAAAGTCTTCTACTCTGACACCACAGGATCTGTCCTCGGGTCAACTGAGTTGTCTGACAACCCCTTGGCATCAGTATGTAGGGGAGGAAGTATGTGCAGTCACACACACACACACACACACACACACACACACACACACTCCTCCTCCTCACATTCTCCCAGTGTTGACAATGAGCACGTAGTCAGCAGCTGGTCGGATCATGCCTTTGCGGTCCAACAGCAGTGTCTGTACCGTGACAGACTAAGAGACGGGTGAAGGGGAGAGCGAGGCAAAGAGAAAGAGAGTCAGAAATTATGGCCTCCCCCCATGCCTAAAACTCCAGTGAATTGATGTGGCCACATCCTGGCGTGTTTCACTGCCTGGGCTGGGCCAGAGGCAGTAAATGAGTTAATAGAGGCGAGGCACGGGGCCGGCGTGTGAGAGGAGAGGCAGATCACGCTGAACGGGACCAAGGGAGGACAACCTCTTCCAAACACATCATTACAGGTGGCGATGGACAGGACACATGCACGTTGGCTGGGCGCACAGAGACACACACAGACCAAGACAGACACACACTCCCAGATGTTCTCAGAGATGGAACATTCCTCTGCCCTCTGTATTGCTATCCACATTTGGATACATACCCATACCCCTACAGGTATCATCTTGGCGTTTGCCCATCTCAAACTGCCCCCCTGAGCACCTGCATAGCATTAGTTAGTCAGTCAGTCTGCCTACAGAAGACCATGGTATCTACTACAGCTAAACCTTTGTTCTGTTCCTCTCCTCTGTGTATGAGTAGACAGAGCGCAGGCTGTGTGACTGTGAGACAGTCCTGATGGCTCCTGTGTAAACACTGCTGGGTGGGAATGGGGAATCCTGGCCTGTCATCTCACTGACAAGGAGTGACTGCTACACTGTGCAGGGCTTAGTTTCAGCTCCAGTGGGGACGCTGCTCAGTCTCATTACTGTACAGACCATTAGCTGGTCTGCTGCACTGTAATAGACACCGTCAACACACACACAGTACACACAGACCTGAACTAAGACCTGAGTCCACCATAAAACATCACACCAGCAGGTCTGAGATCAGTGTAATAGGATTTTGGCTCACCGCCTAAATGACACTGCACCGGGATCAGGAGGCGACACACCTGCAGCGTTGACAGACAGACAGAGAGCCCTGACTCAGAGTCAGCCAGTCGGACAGAGTTGAGGAGCTCAGTTGGGGTGACCTGACCTAGGTGAATGTCATAGTCTAGACAGATTTCACTGTCTTGGCTCTCGCACCACACTCATTGACAGAACTGGGTCTCGAAACAGAAAGATCCTTTTGATCACTAGGTTTCATTGGAACACTAAGTGAATAGCAGCCGGGGGGGAATGGAATGAAGAATGGAGTTTTAGTAGTTTTCTCCTTTTCCACACAGATTTGAGACCCTCCTCCTCCTCAACGTGGAACAGGCCGAGGCTGGAGTGACTGACACACTGACTGACTGGTGCTCAGATTCTCTCTCTCTCTCTCTCTCCAGGTGAGAGTACGCCTCCCGTTTCCTCCCTTGGGCAGCTTCTCACTCACCCTTTCCTCCCTCCCTCCCTCCCTCCCCATCCCTGTCTGTCAGTGTCAGAGCCAGACATGATTCATGTCTCCAACCGGAGGACGGGGAATTGGGGATACTGTTGTTGCGGCCGGAATCTGTTGCGCAGATAATCACGCTATTGTCAGGAATTGAATGGTATGGTTAGATTATATTACAATATGATGATCAGGAGGATGATGAAGAGGAGGAGGATGGTGAACTCAAGATTGTGATGATCAAGATACAACACTCCTTCCGTGGCCTCCAACGGCTCTTAAATGCAAGTAAAACTAAATGCATGCTCTTCAACCGATTGCTGCCCGCCTGTCCAACATCACTACTCTGGACGGCTCTGACTTGTGGAAAACTACAAATACCTAGGTGTCTGGTTAGGCTGTAAACTCTCCTTCCAGACTCGCATTAAGCATCTCCAATCCAAAATTAAATCTATAATCGGCTTCCTATTTTGCAACAAAGCCTCCTTCACTCATGCTGCCAAACATACCCTCGTTCAACTGACTATCCTACCGATCCTTGACTTCGGCGGTGTCATTTACAAAATAGCCTCCAACACTACTCAGCAAATTTGATGCAGTCTATCACAGTGCCATCTGTTTTGTCACCAAAGTCTTTGCTAGGTAAAGCCCCGCCTTATCTCAGCTCACTGGTCACCATAGCAGCACCCACCCGTAGCACACGCTCCAGCAGGTATATTTCACTGGTCACCCCCAAAGCCAACTCCTCCTTTGGCTGCCTTTCCTTCCAGTTCTCTGCTGCCAATGACTGTCTTATATCTCCCTCACTAACTTTAAGCATCAGCTGTCAGATCAGCTCACAGATCATTGCACCTGTACATAGCCCATCTGTTAATAGCCCATCCAACTACATCCTCCCTATATTTATTATTTTTGCTCCTTTGCACCCCAGTATCGCTACTTGCACATTAATCTGCTGCACGTCTATTACTCCAGTGTTTAATTGCTAAATTGAAATGATTTCGACACTATGGCCTATTTATTGCCTTGTCTTACTACATTTGCACACACTGTTTATATACTTTTCTATTGTGTTATTGACTGTACGTTTGTTTATTCCATGTGTTTATTCCACACAAACAACTCTGTGTTGTTTGTGTCGCTTTGTGTTATCTTCGCCAGGTCACAGTTGTAATTGAAAACTTGTTCTCAACTAGCCTACCTGGTTAAATAAAGGTGAAATATATATATATATTTTTTAATAAAAAAGATGATGAGGATGATTATAGTGGTAACGATCCTGATGAAGACGTTTATTGGACATGGCCATACCAGGCTCTCACAGTAGCCTATGGATAGACTGACAGTGAGTAAGAGTGACAGCAGCCTACCTCTCCACCCCACCTGAGAGGCCCAGACAGGGGCCAGAGCAAAGAGCACATAGCTCACATTCCACCAGCACCTCCTAATGAGTAGGCCCCAGCGAGAGAGAGGAGGTGAAGGATGCCTTGGCCTCACTCTCTCTTTCCCTCTCTGCTCCTGCCACACAATCCCTGGGTCTTGTGCCAGCCCACCACTGACATGGCAGATACCTGGGATACCTCTATTTCTCCCAGCTCCCTCCCTCCAACCACACCTGGCCAACCCTCACACCTGGGTCACCATGGCAATGTGCACACAGCTTGCGCTTCCCTACAGGTACAGGCAGAGCCAGGAAGCTGGGAGGGGAGCCGGCCCACAGCCAGGGAGCCGGCCCACAATCCCCTCCTCTTCTTCTCTTAAAGGGAAAAGAACAGAGCATTTCTTGTGATGCCAAAAGTAGAAACCTTAGGCAGAGTCCCCATAGCATAACCATGTTTGCTTTCATGTCCCCACTAACAGTGAACTGTGCATGTTGGTGCTATCTAAGGATATATTAGAATATATTCTAAGTTTGTTGGCATCAATGTTTTTCTCTTTTCTTTCTGTCTGTCTTTCTTCCGTTCTGCCTCTTTTTCTCAGGAGTTAATTTTAGTCCCACGCTCGAGTCGTCCAGAGCGGCTGCAGTCAAAAAGTTGGTGGGGTGGCAGTCCAAATATTGTGTCATTTAATCAGTTTTGGACTCGGGCAATCTTTGGATAACATGGACTAAATGCTGCTGTTGTATCTCAGGAGAACTTCTTTCTGTTTATCCGATGAAGAAGTGTCAGGGTGTAAGTTATCTGCTGACAGGCCTGCCAATGTTCACGTTACATTTGACAGCTTTTTGTTGCTGTTGTTTTGTTCAACAACTTAGTGCTTCGTCCTCTGGAAGAATCTTCTGGAGTTGTTTTTAAAATGGCGCTTCTTTCAAGATCCTGTGCTACCATTCGGAGGTTAAAATGCTGCATTCCACAAATAGTTTCCGAGGCATAGTCTTGAGATGAATGTGTTTGTGCTAAACGTGGTGAAGACAAAGTTATTCGGTTGTGTGTCACAGTGATGACTCGTGGAGAATGAAATGGTGCCACATTCTCCTCCAGCTCTCTACTTGTGAGTAGAGAACACATTGTTTTGGATGTTGTTAACACAGACCTCTCCTGAAATGATAGGGGGACATGAAGCTAGCGTTGTCTGGATAACATCAACATGGCTTTTAATATAATGTTCCTTAAGCGCTGGGTAGTTCCAGACAGAGAGTTGCGGCAGAGCATTAATTTGACTAGTAAATGTTTCATTATTGCCATTGTAGCTCTCAGGAGCTGGCAGACAGAGAGAGAGAGAGAGAGAGAGAGAGAGAGAGAGAGAGGAGAGAGAGAGAGAGAGAGAGAGAGAGAGAGAGAGAGAGAGAGAGAGAGAGAGAGAGAGAGAGAGAGAGAGAGAGAGAGAGAGAGAGAGAGAGAGAGAGAGAGAGAGAGAGAGAGAGAGAGAGAGAGAGAGAGAGAGAGAGAGAGAGAGAGAGAGAGAGAGAGAGAGAGAGAGAGAGAGAGAGAGAGAGAGAGAGAGAGAGAGAGAGAGAGAGAGAGAGAGAGAGAGAGAGAGAGAGAGAGAGAGAGAGAGAGAGGAGAGAGAGAGAGAGAGAGAGAGAGAGAGAGGAGAGAGAGAGAGAGAGAGAGAGAGAGAGAGAGAGAGAGAGAGAGAGAGAGAGAGAGAGAGAGGAGAGAGAGAGAGAGAGAGAGAGAGAGAGAGAGAGAGAGAGAGAGAGAGAGAGAGAGGAGAGAGAGAGAGAGAGAGAGAGGAGAGAGAGAGAGAGAGAGAGACGATAGTTTACAGTGAACAGGGAGAGGCAGTTCTAATATGAAACCCTCAGAGAGAAAGTCAGAAATATGTCATTCCAGGAAGCTCTCTCTCGCTCTCTCTCCCTCTCCATTCTTCTGCTCCATGTATGTTAGCTTTGACAGAATATGGGTGGTCCTCTCAAGCAATCAGTGCAACACTGACATGTCTTCATTTTATTGAGGGTTATACTCTGGAATGCAAAAAACAAATCTCTGCACTCACAGGCAAACTCAAAATCCAGTTGAATCTAATATCAAATTATGATCTATGCATAAATCATTATTCTTAAATATCCCCCAAATCATACTCGTACTAATAGCGTGCTCTCAGTCCCAGTGCTGCTTTTAGGAAGTATGTGATTAAACTTAACGCTGTTGTAGGCTTTAGGGTTTTCGTTATTGCTCTCATTTTGCCTAATTACAGTTGTACGAATTGCCGAAATCCAAGTGCCAATTTTCTTCCTCCTGCAAATGGCGTAAGTGTATCTAAACAGAGAGCAAATTATTGCGGTGTTGGAAATAATCTGGCCCGAAGCACACGTGCGTTGTAGTTTGACTATGATAGCCCTCTAGTTAAACTGAGAAGGAGGTGGGGTTTGTGAGAGGAGAGAGAGAGAGAGAGAGCGAGCGAGAGAGGAAGGGAATGAGAGAGGGACTAGTCCTGTGAGTGATGGGTTTTGTTTAAAACATACCTCCCCTGTCCTGGTGTTTCCTGTCCTCGTGTGCGTGTCGGAGACCCTTTCAGATCCCCTCTCTGTGTGAGGCTACAGAGGGGCACAGAGCAGGAGGCTACAGCAGGATCCACAGCACAACTCAGGAAGCCACCCTGCCTCTCTAAAAACTGATCCCAGATCTGATCCTAGCCAACCACTGACAACTCTGTAAACAAAACAGGAAAAGTAATAGAGGTTTGGGAAGGAGAGAGAGAGAGAGATGTAGAGTTACAAGAAAGGAAAGGAAGGGAGGGCGAGTGGGAGGGAGGGGAGGAGTAGAAGGGCGAAAGGAAGAGGCGTTTGCCTTTTCTGTTGACTGCCGAAGCCGGTGAAAGATTGTGCAGCAGCAGGAACTCTTTGTGTTGTAGCCGTGCTGGGATAAAGCAGTGGGAGAGGCTGGAATGGTGTAAGAGGGAAGAATATACAGTATATTTCAAGGTCTAATCAACTGCTAAGGTATAGTACTGTAGCCTTTCACTCAATGTACTTTTACTATTAGCTGTAGTAGCAGGCTAGATTGGGGTTGTGTATGGTTGTGTTATTGTAAGAGAAGAGCGTAGGTTGACGATGACCGGCTAAGGATCTTCTGGGTGGTCCCGCTCCTCTCCTCGGTCACGTACCCAGGGTATTTTTAGTGAGGAGCGTTAACATCCTGTGCCAACTTCTCTTCCTCCTCACACGATTTCTCCTCCTCTGTCATTCCTTCACTTTCTCCCTTCGTTTTTTTTTTATAGGAAAATGTGACTGTGTGTCTGGCTTGGCGAGATATCAATGTACCGTAAATGTACTGCAAGTATCGGTAGTGAATGTCGTAGTAGGCACACAAACATGCATCCCTGTATCGAGGTCTAGAGCAGAGAGACCTCAGGGTCGTTTTTCACTACACATCAAGCAGAAGAAAACTGAAGGAAACAGGGAGGAACTACCTACCATTTAAGAAACGCCTATTTTTAGTTTTTCTGTTGCAGAACCTTTTTCAAATGTTTTTTGTTCCATGTCCTAATGAATATGACCCAGCAGGATACAGAGGTACCGGATGGTGATAAACCCGTATGTCCTTCCAGTATATAAACTAAAACGTTGTTAATGATGATGTCATCCTGCAGGGCGTAACCATGGACGACGACTTTGAGCGGCGCAGAGAGCTCAGGAGGCAGAAGAGGGAGGAGATGCGCCTGGAGGCTGAACGGTAAGGCTGGCCTCCTCTTCCGCCTCTTCTTCCTGTCGTCACTTATTGTTCTTACTCATCTTCATCCTGCTCCTCCATCTCTTCTCCAACCTCTACTCCTGCTCTTCTTCCCTCTCCTACTCCTCCTACTTCCCTTCTTCCTCTTCCTCCTCATCCTCCTCTGAACCTCAAACCTCTGCCATATCCATTAACAACGACACACAAACTTGCATATCTGCAATATTATTGTCTTGTCTCATTGGAGTTGATCATTTTAAACTGGGTGGTTCGAGCCCTGAATGCTGATTTGGCTGACAGCCATGGTATATCAGACCGTATACTATGCGTATGACAAAATATTTATTTTTACTGCTCTAATTACGTAGGTAACCAGTTTAGAATAGCAATAAGGCACCTCAGGGGTTTGTGATATATGGCCAATATACCACGGCTAAGGGCTATGTCCAGGCACTCTGCGATGCGTCGTGGGTAAGAACAGCCCTTAGCTGTTGTATATTAGCCATATACCATACCTCCTCGGGCCTTATTGGTTAACCACTCTGAACATGACGTCATAACGGTAAATGTGCAGCCAGAGGGAGTTGCAGGTACACGTGTTGTCCAGAGGGGGTGTTGATGGCACAGTGAGTGCTGTGATCATATGACCTCAGTGTTCTTCGGAGCCCAGTTGAAGTCATTTAAAGGGCTTTGAGCTGGGCTCAGGTTGTTACATGTCCCTGTGATCTCCATGCCAAGTTGGAACCAGAGAGCCAACCCTTAAATAGTTTGGACTCTCCTCAGGGCTTTAAAAACATCACTCAGCAAATATTGGCTTCCTCTCCTCATGCAGGCAATAATCTACCACTGATCTGATGACATGTGTTGTGTTCTCTCTCTCTCTTTTTCTCTCTTTTTTTCTCTCTTTCTCTCTCTTTTTCTCTCTCTCTCTGACTCAATACGTTCTGCTTTGTCTCTCATCGTGTCACTGGTAGAATGTACTGTTGACCTCATATAGAAAGCCTCTGTGCATCCTCAAGTCAAATGAGTTACTGTAATACATGACAAGCCCAGACATTTCAATTGAGCTCATCTCAAATTGTCTCCTTTTACGGAGCAAGGAAACAGGAGACTACCAGGAGCTTAGTTTTCTCAGCCTGTCTGGGTAGCTTCATCCCTTATCCCGATTATACTTACGAACAACAGTCATTTAACCTGCCAACACACATCATAAAACTGGAATATGGATAATGGGCAATAGGATATGCAAATGTGTATCTCTGGAGGTCCAATCCCTTACTGAGAGATATGGCAGTGACATTAACTGAAGATATGATAAGTGCTCTCTGCAAACAGGAGCTGTTGAACAAGCCTGAACAAGTCTGTAAAGCCTTGGATGACACTATGTCACTGCTTTGATTGGCAAGCTACAAAAGTGACAGTGCTCACTTTTAACATGTGTTGACAATACAACAGAACAGATTCACCGGAATGACATTTACTCTCGCGGGTAGCCAAATAGAACTATCAAAAAGCCACGCCTCCAGTCTTCTTCTTCTGATCTATGACCTGATGTATCATAGCTCATAAAACCACCTGGTTGGGTAAAACAACTCAACGTGTGTTCTGTCCGCTATTTAACCCAGCATTTTGTTGTGCAGTTTGTTTGTTTAAACTTGTTTAAATCTATGACATTGCCCTCCTGATTTGTAAATACTGTAATGTGACTGGAAATGGGAAATACTTCCCAGTCAACTTAATCAGTGAATATAATAATCTTGTACATTTTGAATTGTGACGTGTGATTATGTTGTACAACAAATGTCAACTTCTGCAGCAATGTTGGCGTCTATTGTCGTACCTTTGGGCGTGTGCCTCATCGCTCCAGCTCTACACCAGTTGATTGAACCGATAACTCAATGCAGTCGTTATATTTCACAACAGGTCATAAAAGCCGTGTTTAATATTATTTCTATTATCCCACAGTGTTTATATTATATGGAGAACATGGAATTTGGCAGAGAGAACGGACTGTGTGCGAGTAAGAGTAGTAAGCTGTCGGCATAATGGGAGTTTGTTCACTTGTGTTTTATTTAGTTAAAGGAGTCATTTCAGTCGGCGGGACCATGCGCGATTTTCAACCCACTCACGTTATTGATAAAAGATTACATCGATAATATTTTGCTAATATGCTGTAGCAATCAATATTTCCATGTCTCATTGCAAATGAGAGTAGGCCGTCGTTGTAAATAAGATTTTGTTCTTAAAAAACATGTTGTCTTGTTGGACTAATCGAGTCAACCATCACCAAATATGATGTAAAAAGAAAACACACAGACACACACACACACACACAGAGAGAGAGAGAGACACATAGAGAGAGGAGACACAGAGGACTGAGAGCACTCCAGTCTATACAATAATATCTGCAGTCAAGGCTGCCAAACTCTTTTACATTATAAGTGTTTACTAGTAGAGATCACAAGGAGCTGTTTCCTAGTCGTTAGGCCCTGGAGGAGGAGGAGGTGTGTGTGTGCGTGTGCATCACAGGAGGTTGGTGGCACCTTAATTGGTAAGGACAGGCTCGTGGTAATGACTGGAGTAGAATGGTATCCAACACATGGTCTCCAGGTGGTTAATGCCATTCCATTTGCTCCGTTCCAGACATTATTATGAGCCGTCCTCTCCGCAGCCTCCACTGGTATGCATGCATGCATGCTTGGTTTACTGTATTGCCCGTGTACATGCAATATGGAGGTCTGAAAGTCCTGGAGGGGTTCAGCCAGATTGAACCGTCATCAGGTGGTGAAGGCTTGACGAGCTCCATTCGCCTCCTTTAGCCCGGTGAGCCAAGATTCGTGTGTGTGTGTGTGTGTGTGTGTGTGTGTGTGTGTGTGTGTGTGTGTGTGTGTGTGTGGAGAGAGAGAGACCTAGGAGTTCCCCAGCACTCGTGGCTCTGCATTGTGTCAGACCCAGTCTAGAACAGAACAATCTGTCTTGTTGACAGAGAGGTGAAGCTCCAGTCCTAATCACCAGCAGGCCAGAGACGACCAGGCCAAGGTGGACTCCGCTTCACCATCTACTGTGTAGTTCTGCTGGGTTTAATACTCGGCACATACTGGAATTAACGTTTGATTGAATTAATCAAGCACAGTCTAATGAATGTAAAGGCATCCACACATCTCCCCTAAAGAATGTGGTTTAGAAAGCAGTGTTTGTGTTTCTAGTCACAGTGGACCCAGGGGTTTTTTGTACTGCATTCTGTGACAAATGACATACAGCGATATAGCTGGGATCTCAAGCTGTCTGGTTGGTGGTCTGCACATTGGACTTCACATACTGTCCTCTGCCCTCTGTGACTGACCAGGGCTTTGCTATGGCAATGTAACACACACACACACACACACACACACACAGGAAAGTTTTGACTGGTTTTAATTTGTCCCCTTTAAAAAATGATATTCTGTTGGAATGTTCCCAAACCTTGTAACCCTGTCCTGTGTTCTGTCATGTCACACCCCTTTTATGCAGTTATGTCTTATTTCATATGACATGCAAAACAGTTCTGTGCAGGCCAGTGTTTGTCAGTCTGCTGCCCTTTGAGAAGCGACGCTACCATTTTGCCCCCATCTCCTCCACATCTGTGTGCAGGTCAGGTCTCCAGAGAGGCCAGGAAATAACACCCATCCTCAGTGAATGGACTGTTCCAAACAACACCCATCTTCAGTGAATGGACCATTCCAAACAGACCCAAACAACACCCATCTTAAGTGAATGGACCGTTCCAAACAAACCTTAATAACACCCATCCTCAGTGAATGGACTGTTTCAAACAGACCCATATAACACCCATCCTCAGTAAATGGACCGTTCCAAACAGACCCAAATAACACCCATCCTCAGTAAATGGACCGTTCCAAACATGCCCTCCCCAACCGGCAGCCTGCACCATACACTCTCACTGGGCCTGCTTGTGTCTGTTAGGGCCTCTGCCCAGCTCTGAAAGATTTCGGTGGACTACAGTAGGAGCAGTGGTCTGGTTCCCTCACGTTTTGGTGCTCCTGTGACCCACCCACTCAATTTCGGGGAAGTTAATTTTGCCCCACAATGTATATAATGCAAAGAAATGTGTCTCGACAGGACCCATATTGTCAAGCTATAACTCCAAAGGAACTCGTGCACCATTGTGACTCATCACCATGGGAAGCAATGTACTTGCCCTTTACTCAGTAGCTCAGAAATAAGCGCAGGAGCTACAGAGGTGGTTGACGAGCAGGTTAAAAGGTCTGTAGGCCTATGGAGCACTGATAACACCACAAGGGTCCCTAAGAATGTCTGTAGACTTCAGGACAGGGGAAATGACGCTGCGCTCTCTGGGCCTGGCGGAGAAAGTGGAGGACAGGGACGAGCGTGGGAATGGGCCAGACGTTTTGGCAGTAAATCACGCCCCCCTCCCTGTGCACTCTTTCTCTTTCAATCTCTCTCTCTCTCTCCATTTTAGTCCAGTAGAGGTGAAGAAGTAGTTTTCCCATGGGCTTTCCGAAGTTGTTTTCACAGACATTGCTGAGATATTTTGTCGTAAAGAAAATATATTGGAATCTTTTCCCCGAATGTGTTTGGTGACTGGACATTTCGTGCTTACTCAAGTAGTCAGGAAACTGAATGCAACATTAGGCTTAAATCAACTTTATTGTACACACTGTAAAAACGGACCACAGCAACAAATTCGGTTACGAGATATAAAACAAATGCGGAAGTGTTTTACTGTTGAAAATTTCACACACTTGCACTAAAACGATTACCTTCATCCTCCAGCTACAGAATTTACTCCACCAGGAAAACATCTTCACGTGATGGCCGACATAAGTTATGCTTGTCATTGCAAGGGAAGCTGGCTAGCCAAAGTCAGACTCCTACTCGATAGGAAGATTTATTATCTTGAATATGGGATAAGATCTCTCCCTATTTCTCTCTCTCTCTCTCTCTGTCTCTGTCTCTGTCTCTGTCTCTCTCTGTGTGTGTGATGGGAGGAGAGGCCGTACTGAAGTGATATGTAGTCTATAAGGAATGAGGATATTGCATTGGGGCCTTCGTTGGTGCATCAGTCTAGAGCCAAGAGAGCCAAGCGTTTGATTGACAAGAATGCTAACTAAGCTGTTAAGAGTTGGTTGGACTGTCCATGAAGCATCGTCAACCCTGAGATACTGTCATACTAACTGCGCTGTGCCACTAAGGACTGGCTGTTGTCTCAGTTTCCCATGACATTTGGGCTGTTTCTGGGACAATACTATTCTCCAGAGGTTGAGTCGGTCTTTGCTACTTTTTCTTTTTTTTAATGTTTTTTTTACAAACTGCACTTCTAGCCAGTCATCTATGTGCAAATGTTAAGCATGAAAAGCAATGTAGACTGTTAGAATAGAGCTTCTAGTCTGATGGAATTGTAAATGTGTATCAAATTGCAGAGCGGTGCAGACCTTTTAGCATACACATTCTCTCCCTGGCACTCAAATGCACATGCACTCCCATGCACTGTAAGTGAGAGGGAGAGAAAGAGAGTGTGGGTGTTTCACAATATGCACGCGTACTCATGTGTTCCGAGTACGCAAATAGGAGCACAGAGCAGTCGGAGTATGAGCACAGAGGGCAGTTCTCCGATGCGTACTTTGTTCCTACACGTTTTGAAGCATGCGTCAAGGCTTCAACTGAAATATTCCCAAGATCGTTGATGACGAGAGAGAGAGAGAGAGAGGTGTGTCACTGTCCCCCCCAGGTTTAGTTTGGGCGTGAGCAGAGTCTTGTGTTCAATTATAACAACATTCCTCAGTCCGTTTACCCAGCAGGAGAGCCTGCTGTTCGCAAGCTGTAAAGCCTCCCATAAAACCACTCTGCTTAACATGTTAACTGCACATGCTTCAATAACATGCAGTACGCACTGCCAAACGACCATATGTTGTTAGCTTAGCCGATGCCTGACAGTGATGTTGAAGATCACACCGAGGCAGACAGAATGGAGCTCTTCTCACAACCAACAGAGGCGGGGAAGAAAATAAGTTGGTTCAGACCTTTAGGGGAGTGGCTTTCCCAATGTTTCATGAACGATTCATGAAATTGACGATTAATGTAAATAGAATGGACTGGTGCCTTTTTTAAAAGCACATCTGTGGGCCGGAGACTTTGCTGTCAGACTGTCAAACAGCAGGGCATTGAGATCAGTGATCTAAAGTTCTCGGCTGGCTAACATAGTACAGGCAAAACACACAGACTCACGTGTGTGTCTGTGTGTGTGTGTGTGTGTGTGTGTGCGCACACAGACACTATACACACTACGGCCCTTCACACACTACAGCTCCCGACCACTCCAACCCTCCACTGGGCCGAGCCTGGGCTGAGGCAGGCGTGGGCCAGCAGCCATGTTACGGTCGGGGTCCTCTCCTCTCATTGCTGGCCAAGCCACATCTCCAGACACTGTTTTCATCAGGCTGTCAAAAGTGAAACCTCAGCAGCAGTGGTCTGCGCTCAGTAGCGTAAAGCAGAACAGGGTAGGGTGAGAGTACAGTGAGTCAAGTAGATAAAAGACACCATGAGTCTTTATATTGTACTGTAAATACCCTGATCCCTGTCTAAGGAAAGAAGGGCTTACTCTCAGCATCACTGGGAGAAAAAAATGACTTACTCTCTCTCCTCTCTCTCCCTCCATCAGGATGGCCTTCCAGGGTAGTAATGAGGATGAGGAGGAGGCTGCAAGGGAGCGTAGACGCAGGGCACGTCAGGAGAGGATGAGAGGGATGGGAGGCGAGGAGCCCAGTGACAGCGTGGTGATGACCAACAGCCACAGGTAAGACCTGAAGACGTGTGTTAGCTCCCAAACATAATGCCTAGGCTTTAGCTCAGGGGCTAACAGTATTGTGGTGGGCAGGAGATTGTGGTTTGAACCCAGTTTCCCCTTTAATAATGGATGTGTGTGTAACGAGGTTCTTATAGTAAAGTGAAACAAAAACTAGTCATCAAAAAACTATTTAGTTAACTGAAATAAAATAATTAACAAATCTGTTTGAAAAACTATACTGAATAACTGAAACGATCATCTTCGACTTCAAAACTAATTCAATAGAATAACCATCACGAATTATGTTCAGTTTTAGTTTTTTGGCAAGATGGCTTTGCCAAGAGCAGCACAGCAGATATTTGGAAGGTTTGAGTGGTAAGGCTAAATCAACCTTACCGCAGACGAAAGGCGAGGAGTGAAGTCGGGGGAGATGCATCTGCGACAGCCGAAAGTCGGACACCAATGTGGTTTTCCAACAGCGAGGCGAAAAGGTTTTCTTTACAATGTCGAAATCAACATGTATCTAACCCCCATGTCACACACCAAACAGAAATATCCCAATGTAATACTATGTTGTTACACGTTGTACAGTCAATGATGGAGAGAGAACCTCAAATATCACATTTATTTGTATACAGTATATCCACTGTATACACAAACCACAGACAATTGGTTCCTGTTTCAGTCATGTTCGCGCGGGTCAAACAAAAACACCCTAATGATTGGTTGACAATACAGCCTCCCACAATGCAGACGATGGCTGCAGGATGAAGTCGGTGAGGAGCAACTGCAGAAACGTCATCACTGTTGGATAATTTTGTTGATGTATTTTAATATTTCTTTTGTATTTTATTATCCCCAATTTTCTTTTGATCTTGTCTCATCGCTGCAACTCCCCAACGGGCTCTGGAGAGGCGAAGGTGGAGTCATGCATCCACCGAAACATGACCCGCTTAACCGCATTCCTTAACACCCACCAGCTTAACCCAGAAGCCAGCCGCACCAATGTGTCGGAGGAAACACCATTCGGGCACCCAGGCGGCCACAATGAGTCTTTAAAGCGTGATGAGCCAAGTGAAGTCCCACCGGCAAAACCCTCACGATGCTGGGCCAATTGTGCGCCGTCCTATGGGACTCCCGGCCAACGCCCGTTGTGGCACAGCCTGGGAAATTAACCTGGGTCTAGTAACGCCTCTAGCACTGCATGGGATGTAGTGCCTTATGCCGCTGCGCCACTTCGGAGGCCCTAAGTTGGACCATTTTTATCCCCAGAATGCAACACGCTTTGAAAGATTTGACAAAAGTGATCTGCTCGAACGCGTCATTTGAGACGAGCACGATGCAAGACGATGCTCTCACACAGAGTATCTGCGAATGTGCACGGGTGCGCTGCACACTGCTACAGCGTGGGAGCTACTGGACCACAACTGGTTCCTGGTTGTTGTTGTGGGAATTGACCCACTACTACTGTTTTCTTTGTGCATCTACAGTTGAAGTCAGAAGTTTACACACACCTTAGTCAAATACATTTATACTCCATTTCCTGACATTTAATCCCTGTAAAAATGTCCCTGTCTTAGGTCAGTTAGGATCACCACTTTATTTTAAGATTGTGAAATATAAGAATAATAGTAGGGAGAATGATTTACTTCAGCTTTTATACCTTTCATCACATTCCCAGTGGGTCAGACGTTTACATACTCAATTAGTATTTGGTAGCATTGCCTTTTAAATAGTTTTACTTGGGTCAAACGTTTCGGGTAGCCTTCCACAAGCTTCCCACAATAAGTTGGGTGAATTTTGGCCCATTCCTCCTGACAGAGCTGGAGTCAGGTTTGTAGGCCTCCTTGCTCGCACATGCGTTTTCAGTTCTGCCCACACATTTTCTATCGGATTGAAGTCAGGGCTTTGTGATGTCCACTCCAATACCTTAACTTTGTTGTCCTTAAGCCATTTTGCCAAAACTGGAAGTATGCTTGGGGTCATTGTCCATTTTTGGAAGACCCATTTGTGACCAAGCTTTAACTTCCTGACTGATGTCTTGAGATGTGGATATATTGAAGCAACATCATTTTCCTACTGATGATGCCATCTATTTTGTGAAGTGCACCAGTCCCTTCTGCAGCTAAGCACCCCCACAACATGATGCTGCCCCCGTGCTTCAAGGTTGGGATGGTGTTCTTTGGCTTGCAAGCCCTTTTTCCTCCAAACATAACGATGGTCATTATGGCCAAACAGTTCTATTTTTGTTTCATCAGACCAGAGGACATTTCTCCCAAAATTACGATCTTTGTCAAACTGTAGTCTGGCTCTTTTATATTGGGTTTGGAGCAGTGGCTTCCTCCTTGCTGAGCGGCTTTTCAGGTTATGTCGATATAGGACTTGTTTTACTGTGAATATAGATACTTTTGTACCGGTTTCCTCCAGCATCTTCACAAGGTCCTTTGATGTTGTTCTGGGATTGATTTGCACTTTTCGCACCAAAGTACGTTCATCTCTAGGAGACCGAACGCGTCTCCTTCCTGAGCAGTATGACGGCTGCGTGGTCCCATGGTGTTTATACTTGCGTACTATTGTCTGTACAGATGAACGTGGTACCTTCAGGTGTTTGTAAATTGCTCCCAAGGATGAACCAGGTCTTGGCTGATTTATTTTGATTTTCCCATGATGTCAAGCAAAGAGGCACTGAGTTTGGAGGTACGCCTTGAAATACATCCTCCAATTGACTCAAAATATGTCAATTAGTCTAGCTTCTAAAGCCATGACATAATTTTCTGGAATTTTCCAAGCTGTTTAAAGGCACAGTCAACTTGGTGTATGTAAACTTCTGACCCACTGGAATTGTGATACAGTGAAATAATCTGTCTGTTAACAATGGTTGGAAAAATGACTTGTGTCATGCACAAAGTAGATGTCCTAACCGACTTGCCAAATCTATAGTTTGTTAACCACTTGTGAAGTGGTTGAAAAACCAGTTTTAATGACTCCAACCTAAGTATGTAAACTTCCGACTTCAACTGTACATCGTCTCGCTGAGTCTACCTTTAAACCTAACCCATGACCCGACCCTTCACCTTAGGCATAAGTAACATCCCAAAACACACACACTAAACACGTAAATGGCTCCCAGCCTCCCACAAATAGGCTTTCTTCTGTCCCTTAAACTGAAACAGAAAATAAATGATGTAAAAATGTTTTTATCAAACTTGAACCAGATAAACATCTTAAATCTAGTAGAAATAAAAACGAATAGAAAATAACAAAACTATAACAACCTTTTGTGTGTAACCCTGATCTCATCCGCTGTTGGAATGCAGCTCAGGCCATCCCTGGAGGAAGTTTCCTGTCCAGGTTTCCTGTCAGCTGTCCTTTCCCATCCTCTTCTGTTTTTGTACAGTATACTCTCTCAATAGAATAGATGCACGGTGGGTTGCTGTCATACTTTCGGCTCGTAGCCTTTCTATAGCGTAGAATACGTCTTACAGTAGAGAAACCCAGATATCGTAGACTTACATCATTTAGACAGAGGCCCTCTTCTTTTGTCTACCAATCACTCATAAATAGCTCACCCTACTGTCCGCCCCCATACCATGTCCAGTCGAGGTCCGTGCAGCTGTCGACACTGGATGTAGTGGGCTGCTCTGACATCCACCAGTACAGATGCACTGTTGTAGTGGAGAATGGTTTCTCTCTGTGAGGTCACAGCCATATCCTGTGGCTATTGAACAAGTCAGGGATTGTCTCGACCTGTGATCAGACGTAACCCGGCCCGTTGTTGGTTGTGTTGGGTTCTGTGCTAACATCTTCCAAACGGTGTTGTCAGCCTGTGTTCAACTCTGTGGGTATGTGTGAGGTGGTTGGAGGGTTGGATGCAGACCAACGTACTGTGTTGTATGGATATCCTGTCAGCTTGCTATGAGGCTCGGCAAAGGAGGTCGCTAGGAGAAAAAAGCAGCCATGAACTTCCATGTAGGCCTAAGTTACGCTGTTGGACCTAACATGTGGATAAAAGAACAACCTGCAGCTAGGAAGCCAGAAGACTCAGTGAGGTAAATTGATTAGACGTGTCAACTGGAAATGGAGCTGAAGTGCTATTTCCCCTGTTGTTGATGTCCATATGAGCCTCTTAGAAATCCATATTGACTGTGTCGTGGTGCCCTGATCCTGGGGATTGTTCAGCAGAGAGGGGTAGTTTAACTTCAGAAGCAGTGACCACATAGCGAATTCAGTGGTTTACTGTTTTTGTCCCTCAGTGTGATATTGATTGAATGTGTAACTGACTGTGACATTCTCTCTCTCTCTTTTTTTTTTCACTCTCTTTTTATCGCTCTCTCAGTGTGACCGAGACGGTGTCCTCCTCCTCTGTGACCTCCTCGGGTGGAGGAGACGATGATGAGCAGGCCCTGCTGGAGCGCATGGCCAAACGAGAGGAGCGCAGGCAGAAAAGGATGATGGAAGCTCTGGAGCGAGAGAAGGATCAGAACCCCGGCAATGCCGGTAACCACGGCAGCGGGGAGAATAGTGTGGATGAGAGGTCCGTCGGCCGCAGGGGCCGTTACCAAGACAACGAAGAAGAGGTGGAAGAGCAGAACTGCCGAAAGGAGGAGGAGGAGGAGGAGGGGAAGGCTGCTCCGGAGGAGGAAGAGGCTGAGCAGGGAGAGGAAGAAGAAGAGGAGGAAGAGGTGGTGGAGGAGGAGAAACCGAGACGATCCTATATGAGAGAACAGGTCAGTCTATTCTTATTTTATACTTTTCTGTCCATTTTCACTTCATTTTCCCTCAGCATGTTTTCATTCATAAAATGTACCTTATTTATCCATAGGAATCCATTGACGAGAAAACTAGAAACGAGGTATGACCATGGATATATTGATTGGATTGGTGGCTGGAGTTTGCTGATCGTTTATCTGATTTTGATTAAAAACGTGACACTCCCATTCCTTCTCATAGGAAGATACAGGAGAACAAGCGGTGGTTTTAAATGAGGTTAAGGAATCAGTCAACTCAGAGGCAGAGGTTGAAGAAGATGCTGAAATAAGTGATAAGGTAGAGGAACCAGATCAGTTAGAGGTAGAGGGCACGACAGTGACACCGAACAATGAGACTGAGGAAGACTGTGACATACCAACAATCCAAAACGGCTTGGATGTGGTAAGACCTTAACATAGAGGTGTGAAACAGGAGCATGAAAATCTCTGGATAACTCAAATGTCTCCGAAATAATAGTCTAGCTGATCAGAAATCATACTGTATCATAACTCTAAAGACAACTCCTCATGCCTTTGTCAATGGAGCAGAGTAGCGGTGTAGCCTAAATGAATGTTTCCCAGACATTGAAGTTCTCTAGACGCTAAATGTGGTCACAGTGTGGTTTTGCATCCACGGTGACAGAGCTGCACCTTATAAGGTGTGGTTGTGGTCACCAGTCGTGTGATTATCTTTAATATAGTTTAATGCCATGCCATCCACTGAGTGGTCACAATACGGTCACTGTGTGTTCAGCTGCATGTTTGCCTCAGTGGGGAAGAGGTTGTGTGTGAAACCCGTGTTTTGCATCTGTTGTCATGTCGACTCACTTTCCGCAACCCCCGGTTTTGCTCTCAGGTGTGTGTCCCAAATAACACCCTATTCCCTACATGGTGCACTACTCTGAAGACTTGGGCCAAAAGTAGTCCAGTGGAGGACAGGGTGTCATTTTGGACAAAGCCAGGGTCACAGAGTGGAGTCACTGGTCCTGGTTGGAATGGTGTGATGTCACATAGAAGCACCCAACCACAGACACGAGCATTCCTTCCTTCCCAGAGTTCAGTGTGCTCAGGGTGTGTTCTGTGCCTGCAGGTGAATGAAAAGCAGAATGGAGGTCTGCACGAGGAGACTCCTCCAAAACACAAAAAAACAGAAAGGACCCTGAGGTAGGAGCCAGAGACATACGTGCTCTAATGGTTTAATGCTACACGCAACACATGCACGCATGCGTACACACACATACAAACACACACGCACTCTGTGGTCTTCGCTTTACATTGGTCATGATTCAAAATATGGTGTCTGTAAGGTAATTTTAAGGGCATATTTATCCCAGCGCACACAAACACACTGTTGCTTAGCATGGTTTGTTTCTAGAGCAGAGCTGCTGTGTTTGACATGGGTCATGTAATCCTAGCTCCCCAGGGGGAAGTACTGGAGTGAAACCTTAGACACACTGTTACCTTAGACAGTGCCAGGCTGAGTCTTAGTGTGTGTGCTTGTGCGTGTGGGCTGTCTTTCTACCTGTGTGACGACATTAACCTCTCCTCCTGTGCGTGACCCGCAGCCGCGGCAGCGTGCGCTCCCCGGAGGCGGGGGCGGAGGAGGAGCAGGACGACGCGGCGAACCTGGAAGCGGAGCGTAAGCTGGAGGAGCTGAAACGGCGCCGTGGCGATGCGGAGAGCGAGGAGTTCGAGAGGATGAGACGGAAGCAGCAGGAGGCTGAGCAGGAGCTGGAGGAGCTGAAGAAGAAGAGGGAGGAGAGGAGGAAGATCATAGAAGAGGAGGAGAGACAGAAGAAACAGGAGGAGGCCGAGAAGAAGGACAGAGAGGAGGTGGGGTTTGAAGGGGAGACAAGGGGAGTGTCTCTTTAGCAGTGATGTCACTCTTTCTCTCTCGCTCTCTCTCTCTCTGTCTCTCTCTCTCTCTCTCTCTGTGCCGCTCTCCTTCACTGTTCTGCGCTCTCTCTCTCTCTGTCTGTCTCCGTCTCTCCCTCCCCTCATCTCAAGACTGTTCCGTTGATGTAGTCATACCACCTGTTGAAGATAACAAGCTATATGTCATATTCCTGCCTGCTTCACCATGACATGATCTTATTATACTGCATCGTTATCGGCACACCCCTATTTGAATCCCAATAATAATTCATTTATAGGCCATCATTCTTCTTCCCCTGCTATATGACCTCACCCTAACATATCTAAGCTATGATAGTCAGTCCATAATTTGCCTGTTCACACTTGCGCTTGACACTGCACCATTCACTGTCCAATTACCTAGTCTACTGTGCTGTACTGTCTTATTCAGACAGGTTTCTCCGGTTCCATCTCAAATGGCGCCGTATCCCTATAAAGTGGACTAATTTCGATCAGGGCTCTGGTCAAAAGTAGTTCACTTTATAGGGAAATAGGATGCCGTTTCAGACACGGCTTCTGTCATTTCCAGACAGGTCTCAGGACTGTGCTGTGCTTGGCTTTGACCAATGGGGTTGTCTCATGTTGTGGTGTATAAGAGACTGTTTGGTGTCAGGGCGGGAGAAGCCTGGATATAGTTGGACATCAAATATAAATAGTGTTTCCCTACTGCACTGTACAGTACCAATAAGAAACAGACTGTAATACAGTAAAGAGGTATTTTCACTAGAGGAGTAGTGCTTTGATCTATAGACTAGGCCAAAGTTCAATTTAGAGGAAGATACCTTCGCTTACTTATCGTTTGCGTGCGTACATTCCTGGTTGTGCGTGTGTGACCGTTTGAATAACTGAGCGTTCTGCTGTGTTCCTCATCTCCCAGGAGGAGAAGAGGAGGATGAAGGAGGAGATTGAGAGGAGGAGGGCGGAGGCGGCCGAGAAGAGACAGCAGATGGGGGTGGAGACTGTCGACGGAGAGGCCAAACCCTTCAAATGCTTCAGCCCCAGAGGATCCTCCCTCAAGGTCAGTCAACAACTTCTGACCTTTGACCTCTCAGTCCCCTCCCTCTGTGTTGTCTGTCTATGGCCATGTTCGAACACTGTCACATAGATTTAACCCTGTCATCAATCTAGCAAGTACACTGCAGGGATCCTTAAAGCTACTCAAGATGTAACAGTTGGCTCCCATATAATAGCTTGCACTTCTTAGTCTTTTTGGTGGCATAATCTCTACCTTATCTTACATCACCTCATTCAAGGTAACAGGACAGTTTTACTGGGAACATTACGGCGTCATTGTTGTTGACAATAAGTGTCTCTGTTCTGTTGTCTTGCTACTGCGTACAAGGCATGGAAACTGGAAACGCCACAACTTATCACCATAAAGATAATATTTGTCATGGAGTAGTGTGTTTAATCAACTTATGTGAATAAACGCTCCAGTGTTGTGGAAATAAACTCCCATGCAGTGAATGTCCATGGGGGTTTTTACTATTCTGCCAATGGAGAAAATCTAATTACTACAAGTTTAGCAAATACCCATCTCACAGGCTGGACTCACTGAAACCTGCCCTGAAATAGTCTTACTTTGTGTTTTATTGTTTTTAAAAAATACTTTTTGAGGTAATAATCTATTTCCATTTGTTGTCGTTTGTGGTCTGGTCTGTTGGTCAATGTTAACATCCTTCCATTCCTCTCCACAGCTTTACTTTGTCATCATGTTCACTGTAGGTACAGCTGATGGTAGAAGTTGCCCATAGGTTACAGATCTAGGATCAGATTACCCTTCCCCATATCTAAACCTGAACCATTAGGAGGGAGGAATATAAAACCAGACCCTAGATCAGTGTCTATGGGCAACGTTGTTCTACTCATAGCTAATGCGTGTGTGATGCATTGTTGTGAGGATATACTCATTCCAGTGTCTGTGTTAACATTATTGTTTTACAGTGGAGTGAGTTGTGTACCTTTTTGTTTGATTCAGACTTACACACTAGTCATTTTAATAGTAGTTTGATTTATTTTAGTTGATTCCTCCAGTGTGCTGTTCTTGTAGTTCAAGTCACCATACTGTAGTTGTGACAACATTTCCTGTAGTTCCAGTGTAACGAAGACACAGGAGGACATACTCTGATCCTCTTGTACTATTCCAGAGTAGTGGCGTTAGGATGCAACGTTCCAGAAGTATTCCAGAGTAGTGGCGTTAGGATGCAACGTTCCAGAAGTATTCCAGAGTAGTGGCGTTAGGATGCAACGTTCCAGAAGTATTCCAGAGTAGTGGCGTTAGGATGCAACGTTCCAGAAGTATTCCAGAGTAGTGGCGTTAGGATGCAACGTTCCAGAAGTATTCCAGAGTAGTGGCGTTAGGATGCAACGTTCCAGAAGTATTCCAGAGTAGTGGCGTTAGGATGCAACGTTCCAGAAGTATTCCAGAGTAGTGGCGTTAGGATGCAACGTTCCAGAAGTATTCCAGAGTAGTGGCGTTAGGATGCAACGTTCCAGAAGTATTCCAGAGTAGTGACGCTAGGATGCAACGTTCCAGATGTATTCCAGAGTAGTGGCGTTAGGATGCAACGTTCCAGAAGTATTCCAGAGTAGTGACGCTAGGATGCAACGTTCCAGAAGTATTCCAGAGTAGTGGCGTTAGGATGCAACGTTCCAGAAGTATTCCAGAGTAGTGGCGTTAGGATGCAACGTTCCAGAAGTATTCCAGAGTAGTGGCGTTAGCATGCAACGTTCCAGAAGTATTCCAGAGTAGTGACGCTAGGATGCAACGTTCCAGACGTATTCCAGAGTAGTGACGCTAGGATTCAACGTTCCAGAAGTATTCCAGAGTAGTGGTGTTAGGATGCAACGTTCCAGAAGTATTCCAGAGTAGTGGCGTTAGGATGCAACGTTCCAGAAGTATTCCAGAGTAGTGGCGTTAGGATGCAACGTTCCAGACGTATTCCAGAGTAGTGACGTTAGGATGAAACGTTCCAGAAGTATTCCAGAGTAGTGACGCTAGGATGCAACGTTCCAGATGTATTCCAGAGTAGTGACGTTAGGATGCAACGTTCCAGAAGTATTCCAGAGTAGTGATGCTAGGATGCAACGTTCCAGACGTATTCCAGAGTAGTGATGCTAGGATGCAACGTTCCAGAAGCTGCAAATGGGAGTCAACACAGTTGGCTAGATAAAGAGGGCTGCGCCCTTCAAGAACGTCAGACTCGGAGGATGCAGGAAACCGATTAGGTTAATAGGATTAGTGTACCCGCACTGGAATGGGAGCTCTTTAAAATGTGCTGCTTCAGCCTGAGAATGGGGTATTTCCTGTCGAGGGGAGTATTTTAGCAACACCCACATTCGGTAGCAGAGCTGAGCTAGAGACCAAGCAGGGTCCTTTTTTATTTCATTTTTTAGAGGGAACCGGGATGGATGGTTGTTTTTTTTTCTTTTCAGGAACGCTCCATCCCCACCTCTCAACCCTGTTGTCGTATATCATAAACAGCAGTCGTAGCGAGGTTCCCACAGCGCAGGGTCTGAAAAAGGCCTGTGCTGCTCTGCTCTATGCTTTTCCTGGCTGGGTGACAGTAGCTGTAGCTAGTGCTGTGGAGAACAGAACAGTCAGTCACATTGTGTCTCGCTGGGCTAGGAAAAGCCCAGTCTAAACAGGGATGTAATGGGTCTGGTAAAAAAAAAAAGAGAAAGGTAGAACAGGAGAAAGGAGGAGAAGGAGGGTGCTGCTGTGTTTGGATGGTGTGTGTGGGATGTGGGATTACTGTGTGTATTTGGGAGTTGTGTGTGTGTGTGTGGCTACTGCCTAATAAATGGTGGATACATAATTCACTGATCTGTCTACAGATTGGTGAAAGGGCAGAGTTTCTGAACAAGTCGGCACAGAAAAGGTGAACAGTCATTTCCATTTATTGTTTGAATCACAACCGGTGCTTTCAGTGTGAAGTCATACAGTTCAGTAATAAAATGACCCTTTGGCTAATTCTGTTGTTGTATGTTCTGAGCAGCACGGTGAAGACGTCTCACTCTCCTGTCGTCTCTAAGATTGACAACAGACTGGAGCAGTACACCTCTGTTGCGCAGGTCAGAGGTTACGCATCAACACATATCACCTGACTAGACCTACTGTTACCAATGAGACCTATGAGAACAATGTGAGAAACATGTTGGAAAGACATCTTGTGTTGACAGGGACTGTATAACTGTTACCATTGCTGATTATCATATCTAGCACATCGAGTCTATGTCAATACTGCTCTGAATCTAAAAGCTACAGTACATGCATTAGATAATGCTAATGATACTATACTACAATAGGCTTTATTTATAAGCCTACTCTGTATGGCTCCTTTCTCCAGCCCATTTTAAACACGTCACAAATAGAGTACCAGATATGAAAACGCAAAATGAGACATTTCTCTTCTCTCCTTTGCCGACATCGATCATTCCCCACTCTGAATCCAGCACTAACACAGTCTCCCATTCCCTTTTCTCTCTCGCTCTCGCTCTCGCTCTCGCTCTCTGTCTCTGTCTCTGTCTCTGTGTATATGTATATACACAGAACAAGGATATGCGGTCCCCACGCTCCGGTGCCGTGGACCTGCCAATGGTGACAGATGGGATACGTAACATCAAGACCATGTGGGAGAAAGGCAACGTGTTCAACTCGCCCGGGGGCGGCGGGGGCACGTACAAGGTGGGGACCGGATTAACAACGGGGACTCTGGAACTCCATTTGGGAGCGGTTTGGGAGGAAGTCAGGACCGGGGAGGGGGGGGGGGGGGGGCTGAGAGAGAGGAAGGGGCTCGTTTCACTGCCACTTCCTGTTCATCCCCGATGACGAGCTGCCCAGGGCATTCTGCTGAAGTTGAACTTTGTCCGTGTCTGTTCCCCCTCTCCACACAGGAAGCAGCTGGGATGAAGATAGGTGTGGCGGGCCGCATCAACGACTGGCTGAATAAAACCCCCGAGAGCAAAACGCCGGGAGGAAGGCCCGCGGTAGGTCGTCTCCACGGCAACCACTTACTGTACAGTGCTTTTGTCCTCTGCACTTCTTCATCTAATCCTTTATTGAGATGAACTACGTCTTTTTCAAGGGAGACAGCGAACAGACACTCATTATGAAACGTACTATATGTGCGGCCCCCAACTCTGTGTTGCTCCTGCACTTCGGCTGTAGTATAAGCGAGTATTCATCAGACCAGACTCAATATTAGGAAGGTGTCCTTAATGTTTTATACAGTATTTACTAATAGTTTTGAGAAGCGCTTTTAGCTACCATGTATTCTTTTTGTATATGTATTAATAATTGCCTGCAAATAATGGTTGTAAGCAGTAGTCAGATGATGTGCCGTGTTGGGAGAAAATAGTCTAGCGTCACCCAGGGTATTTGAAATACAAATCATAGCAAAGTGGATGAGCTGTTGAGTTATAACCATGAAGTCATGAAGGGAGAAAAAAACACACAGCACTTAACAGCAGTCATTTATTTGTGTTGTAAAAGCACATATCGCATATTGTCAGAGTACGTATTAGTTTTAATATGAAATGTGGCACGGTTCCTACCATGGATCACATGCAGGTTATCAGAAGGACTTAGAGATTTAGTCAGACAGGCTGCTTCCCATGCTGGGCTGTGTGGATGCATTCCAACATACCAGTGATTCATCTCAAATGGCACCCTATTCCCTACGTAGTGCACTACTTTTTGACCAGGGCCCATATTCCGCATTTATCCCATTATTTTACCCAAAAGACTCAGGCTTTTCTGTTTCTATCTACGCGGGCCCGGCACCCGTGTCTCACTGAGTCATGGCTATGGTGAACCTGCTTTAATTAAAAGCAACAGTCTTAAATGTTGCAACGGTCGTTGATTCTGCTCACCACAAGTCTTTTGGCGGCAGGTAGCCTCATGGTCAAGAGTGTTGGGCCACTCACCAAAATGTCACTGGTCTGAATCCCTGAGCTGACTAGGTGAAAAATCTGTTGATGTTCCCTTGAACAGGGAACTTAACCCTAATTGCTCCTGTAAGTCGCTCTGGATAAGAGTGTCTGCTAAATGTCTCAAATGTAGTGTCACACTGATGATAACTCAAGACCTGACATGAACATAAAACACTGGCGCCCCGCTGGTGTGGGGGTAAGTCTCAATGGAAAAGCGCTTGTAGAGTACTCTATAATGCTCTGATCAAAAATAGTGCATGGAATAAGGGTGCCATTTTGAATGCACTCCAGTCCCTTAATCACTGTGGTCCCACTCCTGGACTATATTTCAACTTCAGACGGTGCTTATTTTAAGACGTTCAGGCACCCAGACCTGTTTTCGAATAGGTGCACAGTGTGAGGGCAGCACTAGATATGAATACAAACTTCCATACGGTAGCCACTGCCATAACCACTGTAGGAGTCATAGATCATGGTGGCGTAGTGATACGCCATGTGGCCGCTAGAGGGCCGTTGCCATGGTGACGCGGCGTTGAGAGGAAGTCGTGCAGAAGGTCCGGGCGTTGTGAGTGGTGTGGTGTGGCTGGTTATACGCTCGGTAACATGATACCTGCTGCCGACCTTTGATGTGTAGCTTTTTAAACCGCTATGAACCCCTGTAGTTTTGCACGGACGTTAAAAGTAACTGTCACTTAAATAATTTCCGTAAAAGACTCGATTGATTGAATCGTGATCGCTCTCCCGATATAGATTCTGATATGGGTGACTGACTTGCTCTCTGGGAACGTTTGCTCTGGTCTGCCTCTCTGCCTGCTGACAAATGATGTCTTGAAGTGACTGCCACACCTGTGTCTCCCTCTTGTGGTTAAACGGAGCATAACACAATTGCATTTCTGAAATAAATATTTTACTGACTGTCGCTCTTTCTTCTGTCGTCTTTCCTTTAGAAGCTTCTTCCATTCTTCAATCTGACTGTTTCTCATTTCCTCTGCGAGATCAGCACCTCTCTGCCTGGTAGTCCTTCTCTCTGTCTTTTTTTCCTTCTTCTTCCCGCTGGACTTCTCTTTCTGCCTCCTCCTCTCATCCCTTTTCTCAGCACCTCAGGTATTGTAAAGTAATACAACCCAACTGTTGACGCATTTCTGTTTCCTCAACTCAAATACTGCAGCCATTGTTGGAATTGTGTGTCTTGAATATGAGTTGACGAGGACTACAGACACTGATGCACCCCCCCCCCTTCCTTTTTCCATCCCTCCCGTCTCTCTCTGCAGGATCTGAAGCCAGGAGATGTGACTAACAAGAGAAGTCTGTGGGAAAACAAGGGATCCTCCCCAGCCAAGGTAACCTGGCCCACCTGAACTCTTCATAGTACACATACACACACACACACACAAACACTCTTAGGAAAAAAAAGGTACTATCTAGAACCTTGAAGGGTTCTTCAGCTGTCCCAATAGGAGAACCCTTTAAAGAACCTATTTTAATTCTAGGTAGAACCTATTTGGTTCCAGATAGAACCTTTTGGGGTTTTGGAAAGTGTTTTCCTACGGGGACAGCCGAAGAAGCTTTTTGGAACCCTTTTCCCTAAGAGTGTACACACACATACATAAACACACATACCTGAGTTTAGACCATGGCTAATGCCATGAAGAATGTACACTGAACAAAAATATTAACGCAACATGTAAAGTGTTGTTCCCATGTTTCATGAATTGAAATAAAACATCCCAGAAATGTTCCATAGCAACAAAAAGCGTATTTCTCTCAAATGTTATCTCACAAATTTGTTTACATCGCTGCTAGCGAGTGTTTCTCCTTTGCCAAGATAATCCATCCACCTGACAGATGTGGCATATCAAGAAGCTGATTAAACAGCATGATCATTCACACAGGTGCCCCTTGTGCTGGGGACAATAAAAGGCCACTCTAAAATGTGCAATTTTGTCACAACACATTGCCACAGATGTCTCAAATTTTGAGGGAGCATACATTTGGCATGCTGACTGCAGGAATGCCCACCAGAGCTGTTACCAGAGAATTGAATGTTAAATTCTCTTCCATAAGCCACCTTCGTCATTTTAGAGAATTTGGCAGTATGTCCAACTGGCCTCAACCGCAGACCACGTGTATGGCATTGTGTGGGTGAGCGGTTTGCTAATGTCAATGTTGCGAACAGACTGCCCCATGGGGGCGGTGGGGTGTATGGTATGGGCAGGCTTAAGCTACGGATGACTAACACAATTTCATTTTATCGATGGCAATTTGAATGCACAGAAATACCGTGACGAGATCCTGAGGCCCTTTTAAAGTATCTGTGACTAACAGATTCATATCTGTATTCCCAGTCATGTGAAATCCATAGATTAGGGCATAATGAATTTATTTCAATTGACTGATTTCCTCATATGAAGTGTAACTCAGTAAAATCTTTGAAATTCCTGCTTGTTGCGTTTTATATTTTTGTTCAGTATAGTTACAGATATGCAAAAAGTTTGCAAAAATCCCCAAAATTACTGGAATTTGTACCATCATACTTTCTCACACATCTGTGTCCCAAATGGCACCCTACTCCCTACACAGAGCACTTTTTTATATATTTTTTATTTTACTACAGCCCTATGGGTCTTGGTCTAAAGTAGTGCATTACATAGGGTGTAAGGTGCCAATTGGGACACACATACAGTATACTCCCCAGTACATTCGCATGATGTCACACAACAACAGTACACCTAAAAGTATACCTGGGGAGTGTTTTGAGGCCCTGTAGTATTCATCTGTTAGTTAATAATATCATATGATGTACATTTTCCAGCTAGGGGGATAACAACAGCTTGTTGCTTTGTCTTGTTTCTGTTTGAAGAGCTCTGAAGAAGAGCTCTCTTAGCTAGTTGACTTCACCGTTAACTAGTCTGGAAACCCTGGAGAGGTAAAGATGTTTTAAAGATGTCAACTTCGCTGCACTGATATTATCACTGGAATGACCTCAGTCTACTACGATGTCAGGTCTTCTTCTCTTTTATTGGTAAAAATCACACTCAGGCCTGGTCCCAGATCTGTTTGTAGCAATGACAATAGGAGCTGGCAAGTCAGCACAAACAGATCTGGAACCAGCTGCACTGTAAATAGCCACTGTAGCCACTGTTAAGGGCCATGTGTTGTGCTATTGCTATTCTATAGGTAATTAGAGCCTCAAGTGCCTTTCACAAAACGGCTGTTCTATATTTTTTTCCGGCCTCTCATTTCTATGCCTCTCTTGACACAGCAGCAGCCATGCTTCCTGTATAGTCCTTTCTACTTTGCTCTATATTTCAATTCATGTTGTTGTAGAAGTACACTTCATTTTACACATAACTCTGGCCTTGCTAGCAGAACCATTACTTGCTACTGTATGTGTGGGTCCTTTTAACCACATTCTGAACAGGCAATTGTAAGGACAGCTATCTCCAACCTCTACTGTGACCCTCGTAATACAGGACCCCATGGCGCTCCAATGACCACAGTGTTGGCCACAACCCCACCATGTGGCCTCTGTTATTTACGAGGATGATATTTCACCGATAAAAGACACCAATAATGATATTTATTTATGGAATGGCTCTAAATTTGACCCCTGGAGCAGAGAGGCTTGTGAAATAGGCCTTGCTCTGCAGTCTCCCGATAGCTGAACACACAGACAGAGTATAGCAACCTGCCAGCAGTGCAGTCCAATGCTGTGGCGAGGCGAGCCACATAGAGCTGGAGGGCCACTAGACTGCTGGTTAGTGCTGACGTAAACCAGGCGTGGAGCTAGGGAAGGTAGGGGGCTGGCGGTTATGAGCTGTGTTATTAACTAACCACACATTGTGGTGATGTCAGGAGAGCTGTATGAGGGGATAGGGGACGTAGGGGCCTGATGGGCTTGGGATGAGTTCATGGAAGCGGGCGGAGTATCGGTGTTTGCGTCCACAATGGCCCTGGTCAAAATTAGTGCACACTGTAGGGAATAGGATGATATTTGCGACACAGATAGGACAGTGTTACCACAGGGAACTGTGGGAGATGTCATCCACGAACCACCACGACCAGGCTTTACTGGATAGACTTAGTGTGGTTGTGTTTTTTTTTGTAGATGCAGGGTTTGGATGTGTTGGGCAGGATGTTCATGTTGTTTCCCAATTCCCCCGATTGGCTGGAATAATCTTCTTGGTTCGGGCAGGTAGCCTAGTGGTTAGGGCGTTGGACTAGTAACTGAAAGGTTGCAAGATCGAATCCCTGAGCTGACGAGGTAAAAAAAAATCTGTTGTTCTGCCCCTGAACAAGTCAGTTAACCCACTGTTCCTAGGCTGTCATTGTAAATAAGAATTTGTCCTTAACTGACTTGCCTACTTAAATAAATAAATACAAATATATATATATATATATATATATATATATTTAAATGCACTCTGTCTCAAACCTCTCTGTCTCAAACTGAAGGCTCTAAAAAGAATGGAAATCATTCTCAAATTAACATAAAACCTTCCTTATTAATGTAGAAGAGATCAATTTGGTCGAACCACAGGTTCCAGTGCACACAGTATCTCTCAGGGTATGGCAGCATTGACTAAATGGACTGTTGAAGTGACTGCTACCTCAGATGACTTTCTCTCTGACTTTTCTCTCCATCTATCTTCTCTCAGGTGACTGGTAGAGGGGAGAATAAATCTGTTGCCAATGGTGAGTCCATTCTGTTACCATAACCAACATCGTTTTAAGCCTTATGCGGAGGTCAAAGTTGACTGACTGTGTGTGTATCTGTGCCCATCTTGTTTGGGCCTATGCATGGCTTTGTATCTACAATAGTCATAAGTCTGCTTTACTGCCAATACCCACCCAGAGTCAGTGAGGTTAAAGGGGACTGCTCTGTCTGAAAAAGGACAGGGAAAGGAGCCTGTTGTAAGTTACGACCATGTGGCCCGGCAGCACCCATAACTCCCTCCCTTCCTTCCCCAGCTCCCATAACTCCTTCCCTCCCTCCCTATAACACCATTGCCCCTGGGACCTGGTGCCAGCTGTAAATCATCTCTGTTTGCTGTTTGGCTCTCTGGCAAATGGCGGTTTCAGATACCACTTTCGCATTGTGTTCTATTTCCAAAGTGGCCTGTCCACCACGACTCTTTTGTCCCAGTAGAGAGAACTGGCCTTCAGGGATGTCGGACGTGTCTGTGAAATGTGTCGTTTGTCCAAACCCCCCCCCATCCTCAACCCCCTCCTTACTCCGACATGGATTCTATTGTTGGGGTCGGACCTTCCAGGCTGTGAACAAATTAACAGCTGTTGGGTTGACACACTACCAGCTCGTGTGGTGGAAGATTATCACGCCATACACCTCATTTTGTCAGGGGCTAGCAGAGGAGAGGCAAACGTAATGTAACAAGCTCACTTCACCGTTCAGGCAAGGTGTGGTTCCATATTTGGTGCATTCTGAAAATCTCGACCCCAGACAATCTGTGTCTCTCTCTACTTTTAATGTGTAAAAGTAGAGCGAGACGCTTGAAATAGCTACACACGTCCAACGTTTCTCGACACACACACACCTTGTATTCACTCCCCCTCTTTGTTGTCGCTGAGAGAAGGGCAAATGACAACATGGCAGGAGTCAGTTATATAAATGTCAGTAGAGACGGGTAGGCAGGCAGGGACCTCAGAGGCCTCTGACACCACATCGAACAGCATGCAACAACCCCAGTCTCATGCAGAAAGGCCTGCTTGACTGTTCTTACTGAAGGCTCTAGTCATTCTGCAAAGACTTAACACCAGATCAAGATTACTACCAAGACCGAGGTCTCTTTAGCTGGCTAAATTTGACTGACTGTGTGTGTAAAGGCATAATGGTTTTGTCCTTCGGCTAGACATCCTACACCTCTTTCTAATAGATACGGTAGTTAAATAAAGGTGTATGTAAAAAGTATGTGTGGGTAGCTGGATGGATGTGTGGGTCTAACCCATCTGAAATAGGTTAGAGGTTAGAGTATTCAACTCTTAGATTTTGACTGTAGCTCTGATAGACTTGTCTCTGTCACTCAGCAGGTATGGGACACGAATGATACGAAGAGCTTCTTCTGAAGGCTGGTGGGGACCAAGACAATCCAAGACTCTTCCTTTTTCTATGTGTATTATACCAAAACAATATGACCACCACCCTGAGGGAACCCAAGGAATGGAGAGAAACAGGAGATTTTATTTAATAAGCACTGTACTGAAACGAATAGCCACCATCTCGTATCTACAGTGTAGTGCCTTTTGCACAACGAATTTGCTATGATTTTACTTTCTCAACAAACAAAATAATATGCTGTGAAATTTGGATGTTTTATGATATGGTGATTTGTTTTATATGTAATAAGCAAAAACTTGCAGAAGAAACAAATAATAATTGAGATTAGATGTATTTCCCATACGCTCTTCAGTACGTGTGTACTTTTGATATAGTAGAGAAATGTTTTTTATGAGGTTTCCAGTTCCACAATCATCTCCGTGTTCCAAAGAGAGATATCTACCATCGATGCTCTGTCCATGTCGTCCATCTCACTTCTTTTTTTATTTATATTTAAAGCAAAGCTTCACACATAGCTATTTTATTCATGTTCACCAGTTCAGGAGAGAGATTATAAGCACTCCGTAGATTTGCCTTTTTTCAGCTTTATTTTGTTTTACCAATAGTGCAACAACGGTCTGAGTTAATGTGTTAGCACAGAAGTACACGTCGTTATGAATATTATACTGTATCTTCTATTACAGCTTTATACTCAAGATTTGTTTCGCTTTTGTACTCTAAAATTAAATGACTACCAACCGACAAGAGGCAATGAAAGGCAGTGCAAGCAACTAAAGGAAAGTTCTATATTAAGACGGCTATTATAACGTTTATTATCCTCGTTTCAATTTATTTATGTTTTTTTTTTTTACGTGTTTTGTCATTGGCTGTTTTTGTGGCTTTTGTACCTGCTGTTTTGAATCTCTAAATTCACTTTGTTAAACTTTCAAACAACCCATGATGCAGCAGGTGTACTTAAGAGTTACATCCTCATTTTAGGGTATCTCTGACCCACAACATTCCACACCACTAAGCACACCGCCGGGCTTATTCACATGCATGCTCCAATGGCTTCTATCCAGGATGTTAAGGACCTCCGCGTTGTCAGTGAGGTTGTCTGAATATAGCAGGCCAGATACACATTTTATACACCGTGCCTGTACCTTGAGACGGCATCGGTTTTAAGCCATATGCCGCCTTGCCATTGAAGCCCAAATCCCATGTACTAATAACTATAGGACTCTGGAAGAAGGGGAAAGTGCACATTTAGATGTGGACAATGATCGAGGATGAGTCAGTCAACAGCAGACACATTTTGACTCCAGACGACAATTGCGCTTGACGCTTGTTTTGAGTTTTCTTAAAGTTGCGTTGCGGTATGTAAGATCGTGTTTCCAGCACAAATCCTTTACATCCAAAATGGTCTCAAGGCCTTGTTGTTGCAGGCACCGAATAAACTGTACCTTCCACTTTGCCAACTCAGTTTGACTTCAGCTGTTTCTTTCTTCTTCTTTTTACCGTTTCATTATTGAGGTTTATGCGTTTCACGTTTCGCTCATTCATTTTTGCATGACATGCTTTGTTGATATGGGTATTAAATAAAGGTTATCAGGGGCATTGAAAGATTGTTCTGTGTAAACCTTGACAATCACATTCCATGACTCCTTAGAACTACAAGCAATGGAGTCTGACCAAAATATATGACATTATTTTACATTGCTGTTATTTCATATTTTGGTAATTTAGCTTTTTATTTCAAACACCCTCATTTATTGTGTAGAGTTAACTATGCAAGGCACACTATCTGCAGTTTCAGATGAAACTTTGTGATTGGAGTGGGTAGTTTCCTACAGAATAAATGTTCTGAAATATTTGTACCGCTGACTCAACAACCGCAATAAAGAGATATAAATTGTTCAATTTGTCTAGTTTATTTTCCTCTTTCTAACACTGAACTCACAATATCATTGGCTGCTTAGACCGTTCAACCTCTACCTATCTTGGAACTCGGAACCAAATGAATGTTAAAAGTCTGTGTGAGTATGACATTACATGACTATAACTATTAGATCAGCCGCTGTCAAGTCGTTGTTCCTCCTTTAATGGTTGAGATATATATTAGGCTTTCTCTAACTCCAGCAATAGACTTCACTGCCCTAGCCAATCAGAGATAAGAGGTGGTGACATTGGTGGCAGGGCTGTATTACGGGAGCCTTAAGAGTCTCATTGAACTTGTCTGTTTCTGGATCTCAACGAATAAGACCGGCCCAGCACTACTTTACCATCTCTCTTCCCCGTGGGGTTTGGAGGTAAGGCTATTAACTGTGACCCCTGACTTGACTGTGATGATAACACTTTACGGGCATGCATGCATGCATGAATGCCTGCTCTGAGGCTGGACCTATGCCTCATAACCCTTGTCAATCTGGGCACTGGGGATGTGGAATAAATGTTCTCTGGGCAAGAGGGACCATATCATTTTTTTTTTTGCATTCACAAATGCTGAACTAATACATTTCAGGCACTGCCAGAGAGAAAAGTTTATGGATTCTCAGTTTTTTTCTTCTCCATTTGTTTGATTTGCTTCTCATGGCTCAGACTGGACAGAGACAGACTGTCAGTGGGCGCTAAGCTCGTCCTCTGTAGGGGGAACTGGGTGTTAGCATGCTTTGGGCTTTGACTTAATGCTGAAAGCGGCACCCGCAACATTCCTGCCACTGTCAGACCATGTTATTCCAGCGATCGAGCCAGGATCCAATACTGACCACACACATTAAAGCAAAACACATTTAATTCCACAGGGGAACAAGTCTCATCGCCTGTGAATTCTCTGTGGATTTCAGTTAATACGTTTTGAGACAGCTCTTTAAACAGATGGTCTATATTCTACTTCACACCTCTCTTAGCTAGAGTTCTCTGTTGTAACCATTTGGGGGTCGGACTGGGACACTTGTCCTCAACTGAATTGAAAGTCTGTGTTAAAGAGCTACACTGTAGGCTAGCTACTTCAGTCCAAATGTATGTTATGCATAGGAGTGTGTCCCAAATACACTTCACATGAACTGGCATGTAAGGTCAGACGGTGGGCACAGGAAGGGACAGAAAAGGGGTTAGGGAAGGAGGGAGAGAGGGATGGGTGAGGTGAGGGGTAATGGTTTTCTAAACCAGGTCTCTAGGGTTGCTTCAGTTTTACCTTCATGGCAAATATGGTCAATGTTAAGATTGACTCCCATCTCCTCTGATAGTTTCATAATGGGATCAAAAGCTAAAAGCTGTGGAGTTGATGGGTGTTGTATGTAAAGCTCTAGATGGCTGGCCAACCCCTGTTGTCCAAAATAAGCTGGCCTTGACTGGCATGTTATTCATTGATTTACTGTGTGTGTGAGTATGAGCACGCAGGCACTCAATAAGCTCAGCCAACTTCATTGTCTGGAAGAGCACCTGCTGATGAACTGTGCTTTATCATGGTTAAAAATAACCCCTCTGTATATCAACGGAGTGACACTAGTTTTATGATCTGACGATTGGTCTTTCAAACGGAAAGGTGTCATCTCAAATGATTCATCCACACAATAGCATTCTGACATTTGTTAGTTAAATATAGGACTGTATAACCTCAGGAATCTGTTCCTGTCTGTAAAGGTAATGATAACCTTCAGGTTGTCCCTAAAATGCCCCGAATGTGGTATGACAAGGCCATCAGCTTGAAATAATAAGTTGGAGTTGAATTAAAGGGACAGTACATATCTGGGAGATATCTGCTATTCCTTAGCACATGTGCAACGTGTTCACCTTCTGTTTCTAGAATAGAGTAAACACATTTAGTGCACTGATTTACGATTGGGATGGCAGGGCAGTGGTTGTAAAGAATTAAATAAAAAAAAGTTGAATTTACTGTTATCTGTTTGCCTTAAACTGGAAATCTATAAACAAAGTATTGGAAAGTAACAGTGCATTTTAGTGCCTGGTGCAAAAATGCTTAAATGTGGCCCTCAAAGTGTCCATTGCAGTCCCAGTCCCAGTGTAATGGTTAGTGTGTTATCCAGACAACAGGTTATCCTGACTATAGAGCAGAGAGGAGAGGCCCTCCATGCCAAGAGGAAATGGCTGAGGATTAGTCTTGGAGCTGTTTAGAGCTGAGGGACTCATGGCAGCCAGTGCCAGTGGTGAAAGAACACCACATACACTACTGTTCAAAAGTTTGGGGTCACTTAGAAATGTCCTTGTTTTTGAAAGAAAAGCACATTTTTTGTCCATTAAAATAACATCAAATTGATCACAAATACAGTGTAGACATTGTTAATGTTGTAAATGACTGTTGTAGCTGGAAACAGCTGATTTTTGATGGAATATCTAAATAGGCGTACAGAGGCCCATTATCAGTAACCAACACTCCTGTGTTCCAATGGCACATTGTGTTAGCTAATCCAAGTTTATCATTTTAAAAGGCTAATTGATCATTAGAAAACCCTTTTGCGATTATGTTAGCACAGCTGAAAACTGTTGTCCTAATTAAAGAAGCAAGAAAACTGGCCTTCTTCAGACTAGTTGAGTATCTGGAGCATCAGCATTTGTGGGTTTGATTACAAGTACATTAGAGTGTCTAGTTTGAGAAACAGATGCCTCACAAGTCTTCAACTGGCAGCTTCATTAAATAGTACTCGCAAAACACCAGTCTCAACATCAACAGTGAAGAGGCGACTCCGGGATGCTGGCCTTCTAGGCAGAGTTCCTCTGTCCAGTGTCTGGGTTCTTTTGCCCATCTTAATCTTTTATTTTTATTGGCCAGTCTGAGATATGGCTTTTTCTTTGCAACTCTGCCGAGAGGGCCGCATCCTGAAGTCGCCACTTTACTTAATTTCTCAGAACAAGAATAGACTGACAAGTTTCAGAAGAAAGGTCTTTGTTTCTGGCCACTTTGAGCCTGTAATGCTTCTTTAATGAGGACAACAGTTTTCAGCTGTGCTAACATAATTGCAAAAGGGTTTTCTAATGAACAATTATCCTTTTAAAATGATAAACTTGGTTTAGCTAACACAACGTGCCATTGGAACACAGGAGTGATGGTTGCTGATAATGGGCCTCTGTACGCCTATGTAGATATTCCATTAAATATCAGCCGTTTCCAGCTACAGTAGTCATTTACAACATGAATCATGTCTACACTGTAATGGACAAAAAAATGTGCTTTTCTTTCAAAAACAAGGACATTTCTAAGTGACCCCAAACTTTTGAACAGTAGCATACACGTACATAGACTCCACTCAAACACGTCAGATATTACTGTACTATGTATCTCTATTTGCCACGGATGAAAAATGTTACTAGGCCTGAGTGGGTTTAAAACGGTCCCTATTCCTTATCTAGTGCACTAGAGCCCTGGTTTAAAGTAGTGCACTATATCAGGAGTAGGGTGCCATTGTAGACACCGCTTTGTGTGGGGAGGAAAGATTCAAAGGGTTCGGTCTTTATCAAGTATTTCTGCAATCCATCCATGCATCCTGTCAGTTCACCAATCTATTCCTTCCCCCTCCCCCTGCGCTTATTTGTGTGAAACAGAAAACCTCAGTACTCTTGTCTCTCATGTCCAGGTAATCCAATCTAAACATGGCAGATGAAGAAAATGAGTAAGTGTAGCCTATTTATCTTTGTCATCTCAGAAACTATAGAAACGACAGCCAGTGTATCTAGTGATGAAGATGTCATCCAAAACAATGTCTTCCAACAAAATGTCTCATGTTTTTTTTATTTATTTTCTTTTCAGGGAGGAAGGTACAGTAAGACTTTGAGAATGTATTATTACTTTTTGACTGAACAAAATATGCTTCAAGCCACTGTACGCTGAGTGTACAAAACATTAGGAACACCTGCTCTTTCCATGACATAGATTGACCAGGTGAATCCAGGTGAAAACCTATGATCCTTAATTGATGTCCCCTGTTAAATCCACTTCAATCAGTGTAGATGAAGGGACAGGTTAAAGAAGGATTTTTAAACCTTGCGACAATTGTGTGTGCAATTCACAGGGTGAATGGGCCAGACAAGATATTTTGAAACTGGGTATGGTAATAGGGGCCAGGCGCACCGGTTTGAGAATGTCAAGAACTGCAACACTGCTGTTTTTTTTCACGCTCAACAGTTTCCCGTGTGTATCAAAAATGGTCCACCACCCAAAGGACATCCAGCCAACTTGACACTGTGGGAAGCATCCCTGTGGAACGCTTTCGACACCTTGTAGAGTCCATGCCCCGGCAAATTGAGGCTGTTCAGAGGGGAAAAGGGGTGGTCAATATTAGGAAGGTGTTCCTAATGTTTTGTACACTCAAGTGCACATATAATGCTAAGATTGACTATATTAGCTATATTGCTGAGCTGACTTCACCTATGTCTGCGCAGTCGCAGAAACCCCCGCAGAGGAAGGTACAAGCTTTGCATGGCTCCGTGCGTTACTTGGACATTGTTTGATGGAGCGCATGATAGATATACTGTAGCAAGTCTATTGTGCTTCTTGTGTCATTGTCAAAGCCTGTCATAGGCCATTCGTTACTGTTTACACTCAAATTCTCCGTGAATTTCAAAAAAGCATGCTTCGTGTACCTGATCAAAATACACACGTTAAGTGAGATCTTTTTCACGTGAAATTTAAAATGCTATGTCTACGTTTTGTCTGTCAAGATAAACATGTGGAATTTTCATATCATTTGTATACTAATTTGCTACCCTTCTGTCTCTGTGGTGTATGCTTACATCGACATCCAATTCATGAGAATGAGACTTATACCCTTTTCATGCGTCCATCTCCATAGACAGTGTTGTTCACTCCAGAATGATTCTCAATGTTCTGACAAAGGTTGCATGACATGTTTGTATGTACTGTATGGAAATCACGCTGATACTGAATCAGATTTAAACATTTGGATCCAATCTGATCCTTATGTATGAAAATGAGTTTCATACCAGTTTGATGGTGTAATAAACACCATCAAACTTATCGTAGTGGCCCTGACGACAGATCTAGGATAAGATCACCCAACCCCAATTCTAAACCACAATCATTAATATCCTTAAACAATATCTGACCCCAGGTCAGTGGTTAGGGCCAACTTCTACCAACTCATTGCTTTATATAGAACCACTAATCAATCTTCTGTCCACTCATCAGTCGAGGTTGAAGTCCCAGCAGAGGAAGGTAAAGCTTCCCATGTGCTGTGAACTGCATGGAAACAGATCTATATATTACCAAGATACGCATATTGTACAGCTAGAGATTCAGTTTTCTTCAGGGTTGAAATCATCTATATTCCTAGGTCATACATACCAGTTTCATAAAATGCATTGTAACATTTTGGCTCTAGTCACTGGTACCTTCATTTCAGTCGGCATACAGTATTCCTATAGTTAGCGCTGCATTCATGATTTTGGCTGTATTAATGATGAACAAAACAATGCGCTTTATTCATATGTCTGATGTCCTTACAATAGAGGCTGCTCCTGCAGAGGAAGGTCATGACCTTCAATGCTTCATATGTCGAGATTCTGCATGCTAATACACATGTAATATACCCCACATACAAGTTATATTTTGTACCCAAATAGGTTACATTTATAAACATTTAGGAAAATATTTTGGTATGTGCACAGTGGTTTTGTAGTCAATCAGGTAGAAAGCAGTTGTCTAGCAGATATATATATATAACACCTCTCCTCGTGGAGCAGCAAAATAATATTGGCTTCCTAATCAGACCAAAGACTGTATTTCTCTCTGCCTTATTGTCACTGCCTTAGCATAACAGTGGCTGACACTAAACAAACGTATGCTTTTAGCTATAACAGAACCTGCCCCAGAACCTGTAGAAGGTCAAGCTTTTCTTGGCTATTATTATTATTATTGGCTTACTACCAAAAAAGTTATCATCTTTATCAAAGGGATAGTTAAGTGATCTATCTGCAGTATATCTAAATATGTACAATTGCTGAACTATCCCGTTTTCAAGTCATTTGCTTCACTCATTGCAAATTCACTAATCAACGACATGACTTTTACCACAGAACCTGCCTCTGCAGTTGTAGGTAAACCGTGTCATGGCTTGATATGCTTCTTGTTTTTGCACATTATTATTATGATTGAATAATAATAATAATTGATCCCCTTGCTAATCCTTCCCTACCGTTACCATAGAGACCACACTAGACGTAGAACCAGGTGACGCTTTCTTGCTTTTCACATTAAATATCACTGCTGCACGTTAGGATGCGCCCTAGTTACGGCATCATGATTATACTTTTCATTTCCGCCTTGCCAGAGATAAGTGTTTAGAGTAAGTCTGTCTTGTTTGCTTCAAGCTTTATTCACATACTAATATTGTATCTTCACTATAGAACCAGAGCCAGAGCCAGAGCCAGAAGTAGAAGGTAAAGGCCATTTTTGCTTTACCATGGTCTTTAGTTTCTAGTATATATGTATATTTGTGCTAATAGTACACATTCACTAATGCCAGTGAAGTAATCGAAGAAGCAATCGGCATTATATTAATGTAACGTATTTTCACAACACTGACTGAGTTATTTTTATTTTTATATATATTATAATATATATTATTGTTCTCGACCTCATATTTTTACACTCAACTGATCCACTCCTCGTTCTCTTAAACCTTACAAAAGAGCCCACTGCAGTAGAAGGTAATTTTGATATTTTACCTCGACATTACGAAGTTTTCCCCTGCATAGATTATACCTTCTATCTGCAGTAGTAACATAATATATTAACTAGGCACGACAGCAGCATGCAGCTAATCTGTCCCACGGGTGCTGTCAAAGCCGCAACAAAATATTTTTGCACATTAATTTTCGTAATTATTTGCTTCGTGCTTTATTGATTCATTCATGTGTCCTTGCGACAGTGCCCCTGTTGTAGTAGGTAACGCTTCTTGGCTTCATCTTACAAATATGTACAGTGCATCGTCTCATATTCTATTATTCGCTTCACGCCTTCCTATCTTTGCTAATCAGTCTGATGATTCTTTTATCACTGAGCCGCCCCCCGCAGTAGTAGAAGATAAACGCGTTTCTTGGCTTCAAATTCACTTAGTTTGAGCTGCATTTGATATCCCAGATGTATGCATGTTATAAACTGTATTATAAACTGAGCCCTGAACCCTGAATGCTCATTGGCTAACAGCCGTGGTATATCAGACCGTTTACCACGGGTATGACTAAAAGTGTATTTTTACTGCTCTAATTATGTTGGTAACCAGTTTATAATAGCAATAAGGCACCTCGGGGGTTTGTGGTATATTGCCAATATACCACGGCTAAGGGCTGTGTCCAGGCACAGAACAGCCCTTAGCCGTGGTATATTGGCCATATGCCACACCCCCTCTGGCCTTATTGCTTAAATAGCACACCTTTCACTGGTACCATTTGGGCCCCTTTAGCATACCCAGCGAACAAACCTATCATATTGATAACCCCCATTACTGATTCATATGTACTGATTCAATATCAATAGACCTTTACAGCATCTGTTTTTACAACGTCATATTCTCACACGTCACTGATCCACATTTCAGTCTTATCGACTACTAAACGAATCCTTCTCATGTCCCTCACATAGAAACGCCTGCAGGAGAAGGTGCCTGTTAATCCGTTGTTGTCTTGTACAGAATGCATGAAGTGTAGACCTATAACTATAGACTGTGACGGTCTGCTGTGAATGTTCTTTTGTATTCCTTAGTATCTAATACTCTGTGTTTTATACCATTCCACTGCCTGTCAGAACATTGAGCCATCACTATGTGATAATGCATTGGTTTTGGTTGCGTAATACACACTTTCATACAGTAGGTTTCACTAGATAAGGCCTATCACTGAAATACCCTGCCGTAATAATCCAATTTGTTACCATAAATGTGTGAATATTCTGTTGAAAGCTCCGTGTGTATTCATCCCTTCGTTTTCTGTATGTTTTTCACCAACAGCCGGGGGAGAGACTCAAGGTGAGCGCTGTCTAGTTCTTTGTAACTATAGTTCTAGATCGAGTCTTGTTCTATGTAACTAGTCCTAGGTCTAGTCTTGTTCTATGTAACTAGTTCTAGATCTAGTCTTGTTCTATGTAACTAGTTCTAGATCTAGTCTTGTTCTATGTAACTAGTTCTAGATCTAGTCTTGTTCTATGTAACTAGTTCTAGATCTAGTCTTGTTCTATGTAACTAGTCCTAGGTCTAGTCTTGTTCTATGTAACTAGTTCTAGATCTAGTCTTGTTCTATGTAACTAGTTCTAGATCTAGTCTTGTTCTATGTAACTAGTTCTAGATCTAGTCTTGTTCTATGTAACTAGTTCTAGGTGTAGTCTTGTTCTATGTAACTAGTTCTAGATCTAGTCTTGTTCTATGTAACTAGTTCTAGATCTAGTCTTGTTCTATGTAACTAGTTCTAGGTCTAGTCTTGTTCTATGTAACTAGTTCTAGATCTAGTCTTGTTCTATGTAACTAGTTCTAGATCTAGTCTTGTTCTATGTAACTAGTTCTAGGTCTAGTCTTGTTCTATGTAACTAGTTCTAGATCTAGTCTTGTTCTATGTAACTAGTTCTAGGTCTAGTCTTGTTCTATGTAACTAGTTCTAGATCTAGTCTTGTTCTATGTAACTAGTTCTAGATCTAGTCTTGTTCTATGTAACTAGTTCTAGATCTAGTCTTGTTCTATGTAACTAGTTCTAGATCTAGTCTTGTTCTATGTAACTAGTTCTAGGTCTAGTTGTCAAGTTCACTGTATGTATTTTGTAGAGAATTTCAGAAAATCATGCATCTCAGTCTAATAATATTGGATTTGTTTTTGCTATAAAACAAGACCGTACACAAGTCACATGTAGATTTTGTTTTGAGACGTTTTGAAGTTTTGAAAAATGTCTGTTGAAACATTTTCAAAGGTATTTATGTTTTAAAATACTTCAAACCTTTTTCTAAATGTGGTTAAGAGGCATTTCAAAACATTTCGATTTTACTAATCAGATTTCTATTGATTTTGATCACTTCTTATTTCTACTTTGAATCAAATATAATATAATATATCATATATCATTGTGACTTACAGATTCCAAAGCCAAACCAAAGTAAGTGTGTGATTCTATTTCGGCCAATAACTTTCTCTTGTGGTTTGCCATGTCACTGAATCAAAGTAAATGAATGGAGAGTATTTGATGGAATCATCTCTAATGTTTTTCAGAAGTTTTATGCCAAATGTTGCCCCGCCAAAGCTACCCGAGGGAGATGGTAAAGTCGATTTTGACGTGAGTAATGTAATCCTACCAGCAAGATCATCTGAATATAGCAATAAGAGTGCCCAACTCACTAATCACACTGTGTGTGTGTGTGTGTGTGTGTGTGTGTGTGTGTGTGTGTGTGTGTGTGTGTGTGTGTGTGTGTGTGTGTGTGTGTGTGTGTGTGTGTGTGTGTGTGTGTGTGTGTGTGTGTGTGTGTGTGTGTGGTTTACAGGACCTGCATAGGAAGCGTCAAGAGAAGGACATGGCTGAGCTGACCTCTCTGATTGAGTCTCACTTTGTCCAGAGGAAGAAAGATGAAGATGAGCTCATCAGTCTCGTCAACAGGATCGTAAGTCCTCTACTGTGGCACAGCTGGAGCTCACACACACTGCTCACACACAGCTGGAGCTCACACACACACACTGCTCACACACAGCTGGAGCTCACACACACACACACTGCTGGAGCTCACACACACACACTGCTGGAGCTCACACACACACACTGCTCACACACAGCTGGAGCTCACACACACACACACAGCTGGAGCTCACACACACACACTGCTCACACACTGCTGGAACACTACATGGGCGTGTTGGTGAACTGCACACGTAATGAGTGACATTGCAAACGTGACGTTCTTGCTGGCTCACATAGCTTAAGCCCAGGCTCAGTGTGCCAACATAGTCTTGAGGTACACAGACAAATCAAGTTGGATACCTTATCTGTGTGTGTGTGTGTGTGTGTGTGTGTGTGTGTGTGTGTGTGTGTGTGTGTGTGTGTGTGTGTGTGTGTGTGTGTGTGTGTGTGTGTGTGTGTGTGTGTGTGTGTGTGTGTGTGTGTGTGTGTGTGTGTGTGTGTGTGTGTGTGTGTGTGTGTGTGTGTGCAGGAGAAGCGTCGTACCGAGAGGGCAGAGCAGCAGAGGATTCGTGCTGAGCAAGAGAAAGAGAGACAGGCCCGTCTAGCCGTGAGTCTCTCATTGTGTAATGTTTCCATTGTGATATCAAGGTCAACTGCGGCCCAAGTTGTTTTCTTCTCTTGTTTAACCTTCTGTTGCTCACTCCCCGACGCAGGAAGAGAAAGAGAGGAGGGAGCAAGATGAACAGCGTAGGAAGCACGATGATGACGCTAAGAAGAAGAAGGCCCTCACTACCATGACTCACACCTACGGTGGCATCCAACAGAAGGTCAGCGCTAGCTCCACACTCACTCGGTCTCTCTCATGATTACAACATTCGCATCAGATTTGCTGCCCCCTCGTGGTTATCTTGACACTTGCGTGCCCTCTCGCTGTGCTGCGGTGATGTCCATCCACAGCAAGAGGGCAAGAAGGGAGCCAAGAAGCAGACGGAGAGAGAAAAGAAGAAGAAGATTCTGGCTGACAGAAGGAAGGCTCTGATCATCGACCATCTCAACGAGGACAAACTCAAGTATGATGTATTTAATTACCCCGAAATACTCACGGGTCTTTGGCTCAAATGGCACCCGGGCTCTGGTCAAAAGTTATGCACTTTTCAGGGACACACGTTGAAAGCTCTATTTCATTGTTGAAATGATCTACTGTACATAAATACATATGGTTGCTTAGAAAGTCTTCTGTGAAAGAGAGACCAAAAGTAGAACCGCATGCGCTGACTGAACGCTGGCTTCCCATTGGTTGTCATCCTGCAGGGAGAAGGCCAATGAGCTGTGGCAGTGGATGATGGAGTTGGAGGCGGAGAAGTTTGACCTCGGCGAGAAACTGAAGAAGCAGAAATACGACGTAAGGGTTCTCACTCAGGTCCAAGCTATGGTGATAATACCCGTGGCTGTACTGTGCATTGTGATCCACAGGGTAAGAACAAGATCACTGGTCGTGCCCAATGACATGACAGCATAGTACGGTGATGATTGCAAGATTGTGATATTTTACCTCAAATGGGTCTGGGTCTTTTTCTTGTGTCCTGACCTCCATATCATCTCCACTGAACTCCTTATCATCTCCTCTGTCATCCAATGACTGCATACCACAGGAGGCTGGTGAGGGGAGGACTGTTCATAATAAATAATGGGAGTGAAATGAGAATATATGTACTTACTACAACAGTGATAGGGTTGTCTCACCTACCTTAAAATGAATGCACTGACTGTGTACGTCTCTCTGGATAAGAGGGTCTGCTAAATGACTCAAGTGTTACTGTGAAATTAATGGTATCAAACACATGGAAACCACGTGTTTGATACCATTCCATTTATTCCGTTCCAGCCATTCCTATGTGCCGGTCCTCCCCAATGAAGGTGCCACCAGCCGCCTGTCCTCTATACCAAAGCATTACACGTGTCCCTTAACATTCTTTAAATGGAGTCCATTTCACTGAGAGTAACTTACACTCATGAAATACAAAGCAGTTGAAATATATACATGCGTAACAAGCCACATCACCTATTCTGAAACTGGTGGTGTTAATCCTACTGCCTAAGAGGGGCGCAGCTGTCTAAAACTCTGACTTGCTTCCAGATGAATGTTCTCCAGACCCGAATCAATGAGCAGCAGAAGTTGTGAGTAATGGGCTGTGGGGGCGTCAACCTCACTGTTGTGTAGTCCGTTGTCAGTCGTTGTTGTCAGAGTGAGCGTTTTTTATTTTACACTCGGGGCTCAGGGAAGATCAACCGGGCGACCGGGTCAGGTCAGGTGGTGGACCACAGGTGAACCACTGGTGAACCACACGCTCCTCAGACAGGTGGTGGTGCAGCCATGCCGTGGCTACAAACTGCAGGATCCCAGGTTTCCCTACAGGTGTCAGTCAGTGTGTTGTCTCAGTGCTTAGGCAGCCTCCACTGTGTGTCCCTTCACAGATCAATCAGCTTCTGGCCCGTGTCCAGGACCACCAGAGGTAAGTACCCAGAGCCACACTGGTCAGTTTCCCCTCTATTTAAAAGAGCTTGGGGGGCCTAAACGAACCAAGCAATTATATTGAATGCTACTCATTAAAAAATACAAATAAAATAAAAGCCCAGTGTTGGAGTACTATCAAGACATTCAGGGGTGTCTCAAAAGTCTGAAGTGGCTTCCTCTCTTTGTCTCCTCTCCTTAATCTGTATTGATCTGAAGACACAGGGTGTGTGAAAGCAACCTTTCCTGCTTTTATTCTCATCAGTGCAGACGAAGGAAAGGAGACAAGGTGAAGGAGCTACTTTAGACCATTGAGATAAACCAATTGTCCCTCAACCATTCACTGTTCACTGTCTTAACCCCAAGGCCTTTTAAAGTCACATGATCCTGCTTGAAGAGAACTAGCTGGGCGCATATGATTCAACCTGGGAGAAAACATTAGGATCGTAGTGCTGCATCCTAATTTGACCAGTATTTTGAGTGGCTCCTTCCATTCCATCCATCCCTCTCCATTCATCTAGAATAGACCCCAGTAGTCTGGGAAGATCGTGATCCTAATCAACAGCCTACTATTGGCCCCAGAACATTGTGTCATCATCAAAACTGACAGTAGATTAGATTCTCTGTAGGCTAAGGAACTTAGTTAAGTTGTATGTATTGCAGTGCATACAATATGTACTGTAATGCCTCCAAAAAATGACCTCTGTAAAAAAAATCTGTAAGTTAAAGTACAGAATCCAAGATGTCTGGGTTGACTCCTGTCCACTATCTGAAGTCTCACTGTTTTCTGATGGTAAGTTGAATTTTACAGATAGATTGGCTGGCTATAGCTTTTTAACTCATATGTCAGACTTTAGGAATGATAGATTGATAGCCTATGATAAATTATACATTTAAATTGTAACTTCCAATTCAGTCAAATGTTCACTTAGTCATGCACTGATGTCAATGGGAAACTACGAGACAATGAAAAAAGCTAGGATTTGGCCCTAAGAGAACATCACGGTAAGACCGCTGAAGATAGGACACGATCGCCATGTCATTCATTCATTCATCCTCGTCCTTCACTAACCCCTGTTTGTGAAAGTTCTGTGTTCCCTTTCATCCTGTGACGCATGCCAACTCTCACAGAACTGTCTCTGTTTCCATTCCCATCTCCCCTCTCCCCACTTTCATGCATCAGTCTATCTATCTCTGACTCATTCTTTCAAAACTCAACTCTCTCTGCTCCTGTAATCATTATAGAAAATGTTGAGGATAGATATGCTGAAGATGTTGTGGGTAGAACCTTTGAAAGGCCTCCATATACCTGTCCTCAATATTTAAAATATTTTGTTGGTCATATGTATTCACCTACATTAGCATAATAATCACTTGTACTATTCCTTTTAGCTCTTTGTATAACTACATGTATTGTTCTTAAATATATCAATATAATAGCGACACCTACTGGTCAGATAGAAACAGTGACAGAGGTGTTTGACTGGTCTGTCGACTCTGTGTGGTTTCACAGTGCCAAAGGCAGAGGCAAGGCCAAGGCGGTCAGGAGGTAAAGAGACCTGGCAGGATGAAGTCTCCAGGACTGAGACGCCAGACGATGATGGAAGATTGTTTTGTTGTTCTTCTTGTTATCAGTGCGCATGCAAATTACTATGGAAATGTGCTGTTGTCACGGTCACTGTTTGCTGTGCATGAGGCTAGAAACAATAAAAAGATGTTTGCTTTTGATTGTGTCTGATTTAATTTCAAAGAAAAATAATGAAAAGTTTGAGGCCGGAAAAAAATGTACAAGACTGGTGCTACCCATATGAAAATGCACGGAAGACTCCAGCAAGTCGCTTTGGATAAATGTGTCTGCCAATTTGTATATATTATTATTATATAATGTACAATACTGTGGCTCCAGTAGCGCTGACGCTTTCGTCTCAATTCCCTGGGGTTCGTGAATTCAAATCTAGCTTCCTTCTCTCCCTCCACCTCCGGCTGATAACTTAACATAACGTAAAGCGTTTCGAGCATCTGGGAAAAGCGTTATATAAATCCAATCAATTGGTATTATTAGACTTGGCAACAAGTGATTGAAATAAATACATATATCTGTTAACCAGACATATAATACCACAGTACAACATAACACATAATAGTGCCTGCACAGTGCAATCCCTTACAGAAAGAACACGACTTCACGTGTAGAAAATCACGATTTCACATAAGACATTTCACTTGACAACGTGCTTTAGGGACATTTCACGTGATGTTTCACATGTGAATTCGGGTTTTTGGAACACTGCACATGTGAAAACAGAAATGATACACAATGCATTTATCATAGTGTTTTCTATTTACATATTTGACACACATGATTATATTGTGTGTGTTTATTTCTACAGTTATTAATAATCATTTACCTGTGATTTGAACGGCATTCCGATCGTCCTGTTACCCCCACCATGTCTGTGTCAAAAACTGATTTCACATATATTCCTACACTGGACTCCAAAAATATATATATAAAAAAATCTCAGTTTTGTTCAAAAATACATTCAAAAACTGTATTTATCATAGTGATTCAGGAGTAACACTGAAATAGAATAGTATGCCCCATCAACATTAGATATATATACAGAAAACCCTCAAATGACTGAAATACCTCAATTAAATCAATGATGTGAAAATACACAGATTAACTGATAACTAAAATAGCAGTGCACCTGGCACTCTTTTGCTAAGTGCATAGGTAATGAATGAGTAGGGGAATACTACAGACTTTGTGGCACAGCAGAAATATCATCACACCTCAAATCCTAGGTCATATTTTAGCTGAACAGCGAACCACTCACTTTAAAACCACCATACCTTTTCATTACTTTACCTATAAATTGTTTGGGATGGTTTGGGACCATCACGTGATGTCCTGACAACTGGTAAAACACATGCCTTGAGAACATCTTACAAACATCCTCACCCTTAACGGAAAAACCACATGAATTTCACGAGATCGCATGTGATCATATGTGAAGTTAACGTGATAACGTGGCAATGTGTAAAGCAAAATGTGAAATCATGAAACGACAACATGTAAGCTCGTGTGAAAACATTCAGGTTTGAACTTGTACACTTTCGGTCTGGAATACAATTCATGTCGCAGCAGTGCTTGGTAACTATGTAACTCAGCAGTGCTTCAAAACGTATTTGTTAACAAGAACATACAGTGGGGGAAAAAAGTATTTAGTCAGCCACCAATTGTGCAAGTTCTCCCACTTAAAAAGATGAGATAGGCCTGTAATTTTCACACTTCAACTATGACAGACAAAATGAGAGAAAGAAAATCACATTGTAGGATTTTTTATGAATTTATTTGCAAATTATGATGGAAAATAAGTATTTGGTCAATAACAAAAGTTGATCTAAATACTATGTTATATACACTTTGTTGGCAATGACAGGTCAAACGTTTTCTGTAAGTCTTCACAAGGTTTTCACACACTGTTGCTGGTATTTTGGCCCATTCCTCCATGCAGATCCTCTAGAGCAGTGATGTTTTGGGGCTGTTGCTGGGCAACACAGACTTTCAACTCCCTCCAAAGATTTTCTATGGGGTTGAGATCTGGAGACTGGCTAGGCCACTCCAGGACCTTGATAAGCTTCTTACGAAGCCACTCCTTCGTTGCCCGGGAGGTGTGTTTGCGATCATTGTCATGCTGAAAGACCCAGCCACATTTCATCTTCAATGCCCTTGCTGATGGAAGGAGGTTTTCACTCAAAATCTCACGATACATGGCCCCATTCATTCTTTCCTTTACACGGATCAGTCGTCCTGGTCCCTTTGCAGAAAAACAGCCCCAAAGCATGATGTTTCCACCCCCATGCTTCACAGTAGGTATGGTGTTCTTTGGATGCAACTCAGCATTCTTTGTCCTCCAAACATGATGAGTTGAGTTTTTACCAAAAAGTTATATTTTGGTTTCATCTGACCATATCACATTCTCCCAATCTTCTTCTGGATCATCCAAATGCTCTCTAGCAAACTTCAGACGGGCCTGGACATGTACTGGCTTAAGCAGGGGGACACGTCTGGCACTGCAGGATTTGAGTCCCTGGCGGCGTAGTGTTACTGATGGTAGGCTTTGTTACTTTGGTCCCAGCTCTCTGCAGGTCATTCACTAGGTCCCCCCGTGTGGTTCTAGGATTTTTGCTCACCGTTCTTGTGATCATTTTGACCCCACGGGGTGAGATCTTGCCTGGAGCCCCAGATCGAGGGAGATTATCAGTGGTCTTGTATGTCTTCCATTTCCTAATAATTGCTCCCACTGTTGATTTCTTCAAACCAAGCTGCTTACCTATTGCAGATTCAGTCTTCCAAGCCTGGTACAGGTCTACAATTTTGTTTCTGGTGTCCTTTGACAGCTGTTTTGTCTTGGCCATAGTGGAGTTTGGAGTGTGACTATTTGAGGTTGTGGACAGGTGTCTTTTATACTGATAACAAGTTCAAACAGGTGCCATTAATACAGGTAATGAGTGGAGGACAGAGGAGCCTCTTAAAGAAGAAGTTACAGGTCTGTGAGAGCCAGAAATCTTGCTTGTTTGTAGGTGACCAAATACTTACTTTCCACCATAATTTGCAAATAAATGAATAAAAAATCCTACAATGTGATTTTCTGGATTTTTTCCCCTCATTTTGTCTGTCATAGTTGAAGTGTACCTATGGTGAAAATTACAGGCCTCTCTCATCTTTTTAAGTGGGAGAACTTGCACAATTGGTGACTGACTAAATACTTTTTTTTTGCCCCAATGTATATCCACACACTCTCAAAAATAAGAGTACAGTTACGGTACAATGTTGTTCCCTGGTTTACAAAAAGGTCAAAGGTACATGATACTGGTCGGTACCTTTTAAGGTACATGTGCGGATAATCTAGTAAAATGATTAAAACAATATTTACTCTGGGCCTCCTGAGTGGCACAGTGGTCTAAAACACTGCATAATTGCTCTGCTAGAGATTCTGGTTCAAGTCCAGGCTCTGTCGCAGCTGGCTGTGACCGGGAGACGCATGGGGCAGTGCACAATTGACTCAGTGTTGTCTGAGTTTGGTCGGCAGGGATGATCTCATCCTATTGTGCACTAGTTACTCCTGTGGTGGGCCAGGCACAAAGCATGCTGACACAGTTGCCAAGTGTATGGTGTTTCCTCTGACACATTGGTGCGGCTGGCGTCCGGGTTAAGCGCCCAGAGGCTGGATTGTGTTTTGGAGGGCTCTCAACCTTTGCCTCTGCCGAGTCCGTACGGGAGTTGCAGCGATGGGACAATACTGTTGGATACCACAAATAAGGGGTACAAATAAAATACAAATATGATTTTGCCAATATATTCAATCGTTACTGCGGTTTGAAATGTAGGTGGGGCAATGTGCTGGTGGGGGCTCATTATCATATGTTGGGCAATTTGATGTATTTGTGCCAACCGTCAGTGGAAATGTTGTACCAGTTTCAGTGATTTATCATTGTGTTGATGATGGTTGAGCCCCTCTTTTGACACTTTCAGTTCTGCAGTCTCTGTAAGAACAGCTGACAGTCAAGAGCTGCGCTGTTAAGAAGTTACTGTGCCTTTCCAGTAGCATAATGGCAGCTGGTTCATAGAAAGTTACATTGTCAATAACTTACTGTCAGCTAGCTGCAGATGGGTTATTGTAAGATTCACAGTAACTTACTGTAGCTAATCTGTCACACTCACTGACCTGGTGGTCTGGTAGGAAAGTGGGTATTACAATGACATTCTGACTAGCTAAAAATGAAATATTGTATGTCTCTTGGCATCACATGCACTCATGTTAGCTTTTAATAAGACTGGATAAGTGACGGTGTATAAACTCAGTGTTTATGAACAGAATACAACAGACCACATGAACTGGGACTACATTCCCTCTCATGGGAGACCAAAAAGAGCTAGTTGAAAGCCATGCCTGCAATATTCTGCCACTGCTACAGTATGCTGCCAATCAGCAAGTGATTGTCATGTTGTCAACAGGAAGTCAGTGAAGACACAGTGGGTTACTATCATGTATTGCTAGTGAAAGCAAGTTGCCTGTAGGCTACTGACAACGTTTTGCCAGTTAGTTATTGTGAATCTTACAATAACTTACTGACAAATGGTTTTCAGATAAGACATGACAAATTCACAGCAAATTCTGGCAACAAAATGCACACTAACCTCTTTACAGTGCAGGTCATTACACGTTCTCTTACAAAGTTTCAGGGCAGACAATGTTAGAGGTGCTCAACTTGACGTGGAATAACCATCAAACATTTAAACTTCTACTGATGGTTGCCACAAATACATATATATATATATTTGACCATGCAACCCAAATATACAAGTGACCCCTACAATGAAATTCTCCCATCTATCAAAGCACAATGATTGTACCTTATATTCAAAATTTTGGGTGGGAAAAATGTCCCATTATACCTGCAAGGTACCAAACTGTACCATGTGAGATCATATGTGTACCTGTGAAGTTTACATTTTGAGTTTTTTTGTACCCCAGGGAAAAACACTGTTCGCTAACCACAGCCTTATTCTTTGAGAGTGTGTTAATAGATATTCCAATCAATAAGTACAGATGTGGTGGAACTGCAGAAACATTGATGCACTCAACCAAGAGGTTCCAAGTTCAAATCCCCTAAGCATGAATGCTGAGTATGCTCAATACCAAATGTCCTTGAGCACTGCACGATTTACATTGATGTTATGTTGGTTGTGATAATTGGACAATTAATTACTTCATTCTGGGCAGAGTTTAGAAAAACTCCAGAAATTTATTCTTGCCAATAAAATTGGTCACCATGGCCCTTTCAGGCTCATAGACATAGTGGTGAAGCAGGGCATTTCAGGTGTGGTCACGGTACAAAATTACACCATTTTTTTTTACAGTAATTGAAATCAGAATACAGCAGCATACTGTCATTTTATTAGAAATAACACCTTCAAGTTGTTCCACAAATAGGCAAAGTGCAACACATTTTTCGTGCCAATATACACTGAGTTTTCAAAACATTAAGAACACCTGCTCTTTCCATGACATAGACTGACCAGGTGAAAGATATGATCCCTTTTTGATGTCTCTTGTTAAATCTGCTTCAATCAGTGTAGTTGAAGAGGAGGAGACAGGTTAACGAAGGAGTTAAGCCTTGAGACAATTGAGACAATTGAGACATGGCTTGTGTATGAGTGCCCTTCAGAGGGTGAATGGGCAAGAGGAAATAGTTAAGGTCCTTTGAACAAGGTATGGTAGAAGGTGCCAAGCGCACCGGTTTGAGTCAAGAACTGCAACCCTGCTGGGTTCCACACCTGTGTGTATCAAGAATGGTTCACCACCCAAAGGACATCCAGCCAACTTGACACAACTGTGGGGAGCATTGGAGTCAACATGGGCCAGCATCACTAAGTCCATGCCCTGACGAATTGAGACTGTTCTGAGGGCAAAGGGGGGGGGGGCTGCAACTCAATATTAGGAAGGTGTTCCGAATGTTTGGTATACTCCGTGTATGCATAGTCAATCTCCAATATGTCCACAGACCTGGTGGAGCAGCACAAACTTCAGTTAATTATCAACCAAGAAGTTGTGAGTTCAAATCCCAGGCGAGGTTGATTCCCAAGTAATCAGCATACAGTCCTTTAATGTTAACACTTTAACTTAGCAGTAAAAATCTCTGGAGCAAACCGGAACTGTTTCATTTCACTGTCAATAATGCTTTTTAAAGCAAAAATATTCTCAATGACATTTGACACTTGGGTTTTCACATGCGAAAATGTTCATGGTATCACGTTCACATTTTGCATCCCCATGTTGTCACATGTATTTAACATGAGATCATGTTTTCACATGTGCTGACGTTGTCACATGGTCACGTGTAGTTTCCTGTTATCACGTCACTTCGTAGGTTGTCACATGTTATGACATTAACTTCAGATAAAAATCGCATGAGATCACATGTGAAATTCCTGTGTTTTTTTTCACGTAAGGGATGCACCACATATTGCCCGCACATTGTAGACATAAAATGACATAGTAAGCGGCACCAGTGCTTTTGACATTAGAACTTAAAATATATTTAACAAATAAAGATATTCAGGGTTACAGTATATTTTGGAGTGTTCTACATTTTCATAAACAATGTGGGATAGGAGTATCAAATTTACGGGAACTGGAGAGGGTTTGAAACTGAGGTTTGAGTTTCAGCTTTGATTTAGGCTACAGAAAGAACGATCCATCAATCTCTCCCTGTTGTGTTACACACAGACAGCTGAAGATAGGACAAGTTTGGCCTTCAAACATTCTTGGTTATAACTACACAGTACAGATATGTCTTAATGAGGTATCGGTTTCTTACACAGGTGAGCGATGATATGTATTTAGCCTTAACATAGCTGTGAGCCAGTACCATGTATCAACACACTTCCATGAACCGCAACAGTGCACTTTAATATTGGCAAATCCCAAGTCTTCCAGACATGATGAGTAGATTACAGATTGACTTCAGTGGAGTTCTCCTCCTTACCATAGATGAGTCTCTCTGATCTCAGCAATGACCTGACAGGCCTTCTGCAGAGCCTGTGGACACACAATGAGATACACTTGACTATGAAGCTTGTTGTGAATAATTCTACCTTTAGTGGTTGCTTTAAAAAAAAATCTACTTCCTGTACCAACGTTTGGATGTGTGTCAATCCTCTCTGTTCATGGTTAAGGTACCAACCTCTAGCATGTCTGCAGCCTCCTTGCGTCTCTGGGCCATGTCCTCAGACTCAGTGAGGAGGTCATTGAGAAGACCAGACTTATAGAGCTGACCCACCAGCTCACTCTGCAGACTGTCCCTCACATGGTTCACCAGGAAGTGCATCACTGCCTTGGGCACGCTATTGTACGGAAGAGGGAGGGAGAAAGAGAGAGTGAGAGAGAGAGAAATCTGAGCTTCTGGCCTAATGGGAGCAAATACCTCTAGACTTCAACACTGCACAGAAATACAAAGGGTGGCAGGTAGCCTAGCGGTTAAGAGCGTTGGGCCTTTAACCGAATCCCCGAGCCGGCAAGGTGAAAACAAATCTGCAGCTCTGTCCTTGAGCAAGCCAGTTAACCCCAAACAACAACTGCTCCCTGGGTACTGTGGACGTCGATTAAGGCAACCCCCTCTCTGATTTAGAGGGGTTGGGTTCAATGCATTCAGTTGTGCAACTGACTAGGTATCCTCTTTCCCAAAGAGAGAGGGACAGCGTCAGAAAGCACCTGTCTTGGATGTTTTTCTGAACGATGAGAAAGTAGGACTTGATGAGTCTCTCGACCTCACAGTCACGCTGCTCCCGAGAAAACAACTTCCTGGCAATGGGAACAGGCCACGGGAGGAGCAACAGCATCAGCCAATCACTGAAGAGCACCACACAGCATTTTGAAATTGAATAACTTTATTATTCGCTCACCACATCCAGCAGGTTGACAGCAAGACCCTTATGAGGGCTGGAGGGGCCAGAGGTGGGGGCCCCCTCATCCCCTTTCTTCAGCATGCCTCTCCAGTTTCCGGTCCCCTCCTGGTCCCCCTGGGGCCCTGCTCCGGGAGCCTGAGGTTACACACACACAACACAAACAATCAGATGTAAAGCCATTTTTTTACAGCAACTTGTGCCTCAAGGTGCTTTGAAGAATCACAATGCAAACCAATCTATTTAATTCAGAGCCAAACTCAAACTCACAGAGAGGGAGAAGGCAGAGAGGACATTGTTAAGAGAGGGCATGAGGACTGGGGAGCAGACTGAGTAGGGCACAGCAGGAAGCACGGAGCATGCCCATCTCATGCCCCACCTTGGCACCCTCCGCGTCCACAGAGGCAGGGGGCTCGGTAGGAATGGGAAGCTGGCCGACTGGACCATTAACTACTGACTAAAAGGAAGAGAAGAGAGGAGGAATGAGAAGGGACGTGAAGTCAGGAGAGGTAAAGAAGAAAAGACCAGGGACAATTGGTATTATATTGCGTTTAAAGAGAGCTGGAGAGATTGAGCTTGGGAGCCATTTTGTTTGGAGTATTATAGAAGAGATTCAGAGTATGGTGGTTAGTTAGTTACCTTATCCCTGGGGACTGCAGTGGGCAGCTCTCTCATTCGATTTCTCCTCGACTCCTACAGGACACAGACAGCAAGGAGGAAAGTTACATCACTTTTACAACACACAATGTCCTCCGATGCTCAGTTGATTCCACCCATATGTAAAATGTAAACGCGCATGACTAAGTCGCTTTGGCTTAAAGCGTCTGCTAAATGGCATACATCATCATGTTATTTTTACATCCCAACTACTATCCTACAGAATTCATGTCAACAGAAAAGGTTGTCACCTCTATGTTGTTTTTCATGACCCCACAGGCATCAGCAAAGTCAGGGTGTTTGGTGTTGACGTAGGCCAGCTCAATGGCCACCAGATTATGCACCTGGAACAGGAGAGTTGTATGTGATGTGATACAATAACCTGATGCAGTTGGCATACAAATAATCCACGTGCAGATTACACCGATTGAACCTGAATTTACCATCTCATTGGTGATAGGCAGCCTTTTCCTGAGCAGAGAGGTGACCACTTCTACTATGGCATCATGGAGCTTTGGAAATCTCAACAACTCCTATGGAAAACACACAGGCATAAGGTGTGTGTGTGTGTGTATGTGCGCATAGACGTGTTTATCTATACTTGTGGGGACTAGAAGTCCCCACAAGAATAGTAAACAAACAAAATCTAGGGCCATTTTAAATGCTCTTCCTAGGGGGTTTAGGGTTAAGGTTAGAGAATTAGGGTTAGTTTTAGGGTTAGGAGCTAGGGCTAGGTTTAGAGTTATGGTTAGGTTTTTGGGTTAGTTCAGTGCTTCTCAATTATTTTCTGTTACCTAGGAAGAAGTAAACATTTTGCGCCCCCCAACTCTAAATAGTATCATTTGTCTATATAATTGTTATAAGTACACCTCTGCATAACATTGTATCCTTATTAACATTAAAGAAAACAAAAAAAGAAAAATAGATCAACTTACAACAAAGAATAACTTTATTAACATGAAGTCTTTTCTGTTAGACTAAATAACAAAGTGCATCAATTTGCCTGAAATTTTAAAAAAGAAAATTCAATTCTTAATTTAAACTGAATTATTTTTTGACCATTTGATACTGAAAAATAAAATATAATCAATAAATAATAAATTCAAATTGATCAGCAACATTAACTCAGGAGCACAATATATGAAACACTTTGACCTATAAAACAAAAATGAATAAAACAATTTCTGCTGATTTTTTTAAATCAAAATGAGGAAGTCAGGATTAATGGCTGCAATGAGCACGTTTTGCAGAGCACAGCTTTCGAAGCGGGGTTTGAAGCATGATACTGCAACTCTCAGCTCCTGCTCAATGTTAAGCTGGGACCTGTACTTGGTCTTCAGCCAGTCTCACAAAGATAAGATGTTGCAAAAGGCTGAAGAATGCCTATGGCCCTCTGGCCTAAGAGTAGATACTGCCCTCTCTACACTCAGCCAGAATTCACTCAGTGTCTGTGATGTGAACCTCAGTCTCAATGTGGAGTCAGACATCATATCAATGAACTGGTCCTCCTCTGCAGAGCTGAAACCAGTTGGAGCTGGTGCATTGAAAGGATCTCTCACCCAGTCATATTGGGAACTGTTTTCAGGGAAGTACTTTTTAAAGAATCCCATCTGTGATGAAATATGCTCCTTAATATATGGAATCACTGAGGTGGCATCATAGTCAGTAGTGTCAACAAATTCATGCAGGTTCTCGAATGAATCAGTATTTCCTTCATAAAGACGCCTGCCCCACATTGCAAGCTTTCGAGTGAAAGAGCTGATCTTGTCTGTGACCTGAGGGAGGTGTTTATCTTTCCCTTGAAGCTGTAGATTTAGTTCATTTAGCTTTCCAAATATGTCACTCAGGTAGGCCAGTTTTGCCAGGAAGTTCTCATCACAAAATGTTTCTGCGAGGTCATAATTGTGCTCCTGCTCCGAAAACATTCTTATCTGCTCTCTGAGCTCAAACTCGGGACAAGACTTTTCCTTGTGACAGCCACCTTGCTTCACTATGAAACAGCACAGCTTGATGTTCAGCTCCCATCTCCTCACAGATAGCAGAGAAGACTCTTGTTTTTAGTGGTCTGGTCTTTATAAAATTGACTACACCTACAATGTCAGTCATAACCTCACTTAATTCAGAGGAAAGGTGCCTTGATGCCAGTGTATAACACAGTGTGTCCACTCAGCATTAGGTGAGGCCTTCTTGATGAGTGACCGAAGTCCTTTTCTCATCCCTGCCATGGTCCGTGCACCATCACTGCAAACACCAATGTAGTGTTCCCACTTTAGCCCATTCTCAGTCAGGAAGCAGTCCAGCATTTTGAATAGCTCTTCAGCTGTGGCTCTGTCTCTGACATATTTATACAAAAAAGTAGATCCTCACACAGGAGTTTGTCATGTCAAAACGTACATAAGAGATAAACAAACAGTCTTTGTTGCTGTCCGTTGCTTCATCGAACTGTAAGGCAAAGCGTTTGTCTTTGAGTTTATCTACCAGCTGTTCTTTAAGATCGTTAGCAATGTCATTTATACGTCTGGCGACAGTGTCATTGGACAGAGGGATAGTTTTATTTTTGCAGCATGACAGAGACCATGTCTAATGCTGCAGGCAGTATCAGCTCCTCTGCTATAGTGTTTTTTTTTGTTGCACTGAGCAATTTGATGATGCTAACAGTGCTCGCTGGTTTACTGAAGTAGCATTCACAAAGCGGGACGATTGTTGGCAATATTCGGCACGTTTTTGCTGAAAAAACTCAAGCAGCTTATCAGCGTTATTGGGGTGTAATGTCTTTAAGTGACGCCTTAATTTATTTGGCTTCATGCTGTCCGCTGCCAACATTTTTAGACACAGTAAACATACCGGTCTTTCCTCGTCTCCCACCGTAGTCACAGTGAAACCAAGCGCTACATACCCTTCATCATATCTCCTCGTCTCCCACCGTAGTCACAGTGAAGCCAAGCGCTACATACGCTTCCTCATATCTCCTCGTCTCCCACCGTAGTCACAGTGAAGCCAAGCGCTACATACCCTTCATCATATCTCCTCGTCTCCCACCGTAGTCACAGTGAAGCCAAGCGCTACATACGCTTCATCATATCTCCTCGTCTCCCACCGTAGTCACAGTGAAGCCAAGCGCTACATACCCTTCATCATATCTCCTCGTCTCCCACCGTAGTCACAGTGAAGCCAAGCGCTACATACGCTTCATCATATCTCCTCGTCTCCCACCGTAGTCACAGTGAAGCCAAGCACTACATACGCTTCCTCATATCTCCTCGTCTCCCACCGTAGTCACAGTGATGCCAAGCGCTACATACGCTTCATCATATCTCCTCGTCTCCCACCGTAGTCACAGTGAAGCCAAGCACTACATATGCTTCCTCATATCTCCTCGTCTCCCACCGTAGTCACAGTGAAGCCAAGCGCTACATACGCTTCCTCATATCTCCTCGTCTCCCACCGTATTCACAGTGATGCCAAGCGCTACATACGCTTCATCATATCTCCTCGTCTCCCACCGTAGTCACAGTGAAGCCAAGCGCTACATACACTTCCTCATATCTCCTCGTCTCCCACCGTAGTCACAGTGAAGCCAAGCGCTACATACGCTTCCTCATATCTCCTCGTCTCCCACCGTATTCACAGTGATGCCAAGCGCTACATACGCTTCATCATATCTCCTCGTCTCCCACCGTAGTCACAGTGAAGCCAAGCGCTACATACACTTCCTCATATCTCCTCGTCTCCCACCGTAGTCACAGTGAAGCCAAGCGCTACATACGCTTCCTCATATCTCCTCGTCTCCCACCGTAGTCACAGTGAAACCAAGCACTACATACACTTCCTCATATCTCCTCGTCTCCCACCGTAGTCACAGTGAAACCAAGCGCTACATACGCTTCATCATATCTCCTCGTCTCCCACCGTAGTCACAGTGAAGCCAAGCGCTACATACGCTTCGTCATATCTCCTCGTCTCCCATCGTAGTCACAGTGAAGCCAAGCGCTACATACGCTTCCTCATATCTCCTCGTCTCCCACCGTAGTCACAGTGAAGCCAAGCGCTACATACGCTTCCTCATATCTCCTCGTCTCCCACCGTAGTCACAGTGAAGCCAAGCGCTACATACGCTTCATCATATCTCCTCGTCTCCCACCGTAGTCACAGTGAAGCCAAGCGCTACATACGCTTCGTCATATCTCCTCGTCTCCCACCGTAGTCACAGTGATGCCAAGCGCTACATACGCTTCATCATATTTCCTTGTCTTAGCTTTCGGGAGACTTCCGTTTGTCTCATTATCTCCGTCTCTCTCCGCCTTTCTTTTCATCCCTGTTAAATATTTGTCCATGGTGTCTGTTATGAGTTTGTTATCTGCACTTCCTATCTCCTGCTCTGTGCTGTGTGCTCTTGTTCGGTGCAAAAAAAAACATACTCCCTGCGGCAAAAAAAAGCTTGTTCCCCGGGGTCACACGCGCCCCCCCTGGCATCGCTCCGAGCCCCCCCAGGGGGGCGCGCCCCACTATTTGAGAAGAACTGGGTTAGTTATACATGACAGTGTGTTGGTGTGTGTGTGTGTCTACCTGTGTGCTGCAGTGTTGGATGATCCTCTGCATCTCCTCATGGACCAGCTCTACACAGCGCAGGCTGGGATCCTCCAGTCTCTTCACCTGCTTCTTCACCAGCAGCTCAAACGACACCTCGGGCAGAAACAGAGACTGACGAGGGCCCTAGAGAGAGACAGAAAGAGGGAGAGAGCGAGAGAGAGAGAAATTAGAGACTAGAGACAGACATGTACCGTGTGTTGTTCAGACAAAGTAGCATTAAGAGAAAGACAGATGATTATTTATCCGTTCCCCAGGTTGAAGGTATGCCCACTCTTTAGTAAATACTGTTAGAAGGAGAGAAGAAGAAACTCTCAGTACTTCTACTCACAGTGGCGTTCCTGATGGCAGTCAGGATATCTATGGTGTCGAGTCCTCCTAGGGGATCCACTGACTAAAGTTCGCCCAAAAGTCTTGTGAAATATGTAACAGATTCTAGCACCACCGCATCTGCAAAACAAGAGGATAGATGAAGTTGACATGTTGTGACAAACATGATGTACTACTATGAATCAAAGGAATAGTGCCAACATTCAAATCTCAGGTAATACTACATAAAGTGCATCTCTGGGTTTTCACAGGCATTTTGCCCACACTTTGGCACCTCCTTGTGGAATAAAGAGGGTACTACTACTCACAGCTCAATGAACTTGGCCGTGCCCTCGATGGTGTGGCAGTACTCCGCAGCGAACTTGGTGATGAGCTGCAGCAGGGTGGCATTCTGGTCCTCAACGGGCTGGCCGTAGCTGCTTAACAGAGACTGGTACTGGGCCGCCAGCAAGTTGATACGAGTCTTCAGCTCCGGTAGACAGTCTCTGATGTGGTGCATCAGTAACCTAGCAGGGACAGGAGAATTAGAATCATAGAACTTACAGAACATTGATTTGAATGGGACTTGAATGGGAATTCCAATCTAGTAGTTGTAATTCTATGGGCACAGTATCCTAGACCTTGAAGTTTCATTAGATACAGTTGGTAACTGTAATGAGAATATTTCTAATGAATAAAGTTCATGTTCAGTTAAGTGTGACACTTACCTTTCTGTAATACACATGATTTCCAGTGTTGTGTTTGTGACACTCGGGTTGAAGGTCACTAGACTCGATGCAGTATGTTATGGATTAAACTATCTGCTGAGTGATTGACGCCAGACTGGAGGTACAAGAACACACAGATTATTGTAGTATGGTCTGTGAACACTGATTCTGTAGTAGCTGACAAAGTCACTGGCGTTTTATTTACACTTCCTACAAGCCTCTTGGCTGGTGTTTGCAGAACAGTTGTCAGCTGATCAGGATATACAGTGCATTGAGAAAATATTCAGAACCCTTTTTCCACATTTTGTTATGTTACAATACAGCCTTATTCTAAAATGGATTACATCGTTTTTTTTCCACCATCAATCTACACACAATATCCCATAATGACAAAGCAAAAACAGGTTATATATTTTTTGCCAATTATATCTTTTTTTAAATAAAGAAATACCTTATTTACATAAGTATTCAGACTCGAAATTGAGCTCAGGCGCATCCGGTTTCCATTGATCATCCTTGAGATGTTTCTACAACTTGATTGGAATCCACCTGTGGTAAATTAAATTGATTAGAAATGATTTGGAAAGGCACACACCTGTATATATAAAGGTCTCACAGTTGACAGTGCATGTCAGAGCAAAAACCAAGCAAAGAGGTCAAAGGAATTGTCAGTAGAGCTCAAAGACTGTTTTTGGATTGTGTTGAGGCACAGATCTGGGGGAAAGGTACCAAAAAATGTCTGCAGCATTGAAGGCCCTCAAGAACACAATGGCCTCCAATGGCCTCCACCAATCTGAGCAATAAGGGGAGAAGTGCCTTGGTCAGGGAGGTGAACAAGAACCCGGTGGTAACTCTGACAGAGCTCCAGAGTTCCTCTGTGGAGATGGTTGTCCTTATGAAAAGGTTCTCCCATCTCTGCTGCACTCCACCAATCAGGCCTTTATGGTAGAGTCGCCAGACAGAAGCCACTCCTCAGTAAAAGGCACGACAGCCTGCTTGGATTTTGCCAAAAGGCAACTAAAGACTAAGACCATGAGAAACAAGATTTTCTGGTCTGATGAAACCAAGATTGAACTCTTTGGCCTGAATGCCAAGCATCAAGTCTGGAGGAAGCCTGGCACCATCCCTACGGTGAAGCATGGTGGTGGAAGCATCATGCTGTGGGGATGTCTTTCAGCAGCAGGGACTGGGAGACTAGTCAGGATTGAGGTAAAGATGAACGGAGCAAAGTAGAGAGAGATCATTGATGAAAACCTGCTCCAGAGCACTCCGAATCTCAGACTGGGGCAAAGGTTCACCTTCCAACAGGACAACGACCCTAAGCACACAGCCAAGACAACGCAGGAATGGCTTCGGGACAAGTCTCTGAAATATCCTTCACTGGCCCAGCCAGATCCTGGACTTGAACCCGCTCAAACTCAAACCCGCTCAAACTCTGGAGAGACCTGAAAAGTTGGGCAGCGACGCACCCCATCCAACCTGACAGAGCTTCAGAGGATCTGCAGAGAAAAATGGGAGAAACTTCACAAATACAGGTGTGCCAAGCTTGTAGCATCATACCCAAGAAGCCTCGAGGCTGTAATCTCTGCCAAAGGTACTTCAACAACACAATATGAATACTTATGTAAATGTAATATTTGTAAAACTTTTTTTTTTAAATATAAATTCGCAAACAATGTCAAACTGTTTTTGCTTTTACTCATTATGGGGTATTGCTGTGGGGGGAAAAGTACTCAATTGTCATACTTGAGTAAAGATACCTTAATAGAAAATGATTCAAGTAGGAGTGAAAGTCACCCAGTAAAATACTACTTGAGTAAAAGTCTAAAAGTATTTGGTTTTAAATATACTTAAGTATCAAAAGTAAAAGCATAAACCATTTCTAATTCCTTATATTAAGCAAAGCAGACAGCACCATTTTATTTTTTATTGACGGATAGCCAGGGGCACACTCTAATACTCAGACGTAATTTACAAACAAAGCATGTGTGTTTAGTGAGTCCGTCAGATCAGAGGCTGTAGAGATGACCAGGGATGTTCTCTTGATAAGTGCATAAATTGGACCATTTTCCTGTCAAAATGTAACGAGTACTTTTGGGTGTATGGAGTAAAAAGTACATTATTTTCCTTAGGAATGTAGTTAAGTAAAAGTTGGCAAAAATATAAAATAGTAAAAGTACAGATACCACAAAAAAACTACTTAAGTAGTACTTTAAAGTATTTTTACTAAAATACTTTACACCACTTGGGTATTGTGTGTAGATTGATGAGGGGGAAAAAAAACAATAATCAATTTTCGAATAACGCTGTAACGTAACAAAATGTGGAAAAGGGGTCTGAATATTTTCCAAATGCACCGTAAAGGCCTTCTCAGCAATGACCAGTTAGACATTTTCTGTGCTGGAGGAGTCTTCCTGCTGCAACTTGTGATAAATCAGATAGATTTTTGATTGACTTTACCTGTGACTGCCATTCTCTTTTGTTCACCTTGAAATTCCTATTTCGGAACTCCATGCTAGTAGTTGCAATTCTATGGGCACAATATCCGAGATCTCAAAGTTTCATTAGATAAAGTAGATTGCACTTTGTGATTCATAGGTGGTTGTTTGGCTGACCAGAGCTAAGAACCTTGACTGGCAAGTGTGGTTCCAAGTCACTACTGTAGTTGCCACTACCATTGCTTATGTTATACCCAACTGCCCTATGGAGGAAACAATAACATTCTCACCTGTTCAGAGTCCTGGCCAGATACTTGGTTCCATTTCGATTAGCAAGAGAGGGATACTTCTTCTGCAGGAAAGCATGTTCATCTCGGATGGCATCGCTCTCCGACTTCTTATTGTTGATGTCCAACTGACTCCTGCGTGAAACAGAGACGTGTCGGCTTCACAATAACACAAGACAGATTTCAGCTGATGTTCATTGTATGTAAGGTAGAGTAGAGGCTACTATTGGGAGTGAGTGTAACGTGCTACAGTAGAGTATAACGCCAGACCTGTTGACCACTCCGATGAGGCCCAGTTTGACAGGGATGGCCCGGCCCATTAGGACGTCCATAGCATCAGTACCAGCGTCCATCAAGTCCAGCTTGGTCACCACCGCCAGTGTCCTCCTGCCTGTACACGACAACAGACTACAGAAATGAGTCCAACACAACATACTGTACACACCATACACTTTTACCAGTCGCAGAGAGAGATAAGTGGCTGCCCAAACACTGTGGATGAAAATGAGCATTATAGCCCTTTTACATTGATGTCAAAACTCAAATGAGGGTCAAAGCAGAAAAACCCTGACATCCAAACTGTCACCATCAACTAAATAAGCTAGAAAAAAAAACTCAAACCCAGTACTGACCGTTGAGGTCGACCTCGCGGGCCACTTTGAGGGACTCTTGAGGTGGCCATGTCTGTGTTGGCAGCGGTCGCAGCCTGGATGATGGAGTTGGGGTTGGAGATGTGCTTCAGGATCAGCTCTCCGATCTGTACCTCTATGTCTTTAGGCTGGTCGCCCACTGGGACCTATAGGGGGAGGGGGGAGGGGGGGGGGGGGGGCACAAAACACAGAGGAGTGACTGACAACTGAGACTTTCTAGTGTATCACGCTCCAGCCAAGGTTTCAGTTGCCCTGCACATCTGCTAGGCTACTAGCTTCTCCTAGCTAGCAAGCTCCGTCAATCACTCCTGAGTTCCATCAATCGCACCTGGGCTGCAGTCGCCTATCCGGACCCGTTTTGCTGCCCTCGCGGAGCCCCACCGGGCCTTCACAACTGGACTGCCGACGTTATCTACCCGAAGGAGTTATTCGGCTGGCTCCTCCGTCGCGACGTTACCTGAACGCCCATCTGCAGCCTGCTAACCGTTAGCTGTTTTACCGGCTGCTATCTGGATAGACAATCGGACAATTTTTATTTTTATTTTTTATTATTATTATTATTATTATTTTATTTTATTTTTTATTATTATTATTATGTTTTCTTCTTGGGCCTCTATAACTATATCTATTGTTTTTATTTTTGTTGTTGTTGTGTGATTTGGATTGATCCCCTCTACCACACGGAACCCCACTAATCTACTGACGGAGCGCAGGAGGTGGCTAACAACAGACCTCCATCCTATGCTAGCTTGCTACCGATGCCCTGGCTAGCTGTCTAAATCACCAACCAACCTCTCCACTCACCGGACCCTTTTGATCACTCGACTAAGCATGCCTCTCCTTAATGTCAATATGTCTTGTCCATTTCTGTTCTGGTTAGTGTTTATTGGCTTATTTCACTGTAGAGCCTCTAGTCCTGCTCACTATACCTTATCCAACCTATTAGTTCCACCACCCACACATGCAATGACATCTCCTGGTTTCAACGATGTTTCTAGAGACAATATCTCTCTCTTCATCACTCAATACCTAGGTTTACCTCCACTGTATTCACATCCTACCATACATTTGTCTGTACATTATACCTTGATGCTATTTTATCGCCCCCAGAAACCTCCTTTTACTCTATGTTCCAGACGTTCTAGACGACCAATTCTCATAGCTTTTAGCCGTACCCTTATTCTACTCCTCCTATGTTCCTCTGGCGATGTAGAGGTGAATCCAGGCCCTGCAGTGCCTAGCTCCACTCCTATTCCCCAGGCGCTCTCTTTTGACGACTTCTGTAACCGTAATAGCCTTGGTTTCATGCATGTTAACATTAGAAGCCTCCTCCCTAAGTTTGTTCTATTCACTGCTTTAGCACACTCTGCCAACCCGGATGTTCTAGCTGTGTCTGAATCCTGGCTTAGGAAGACCACCAAAAACTCAGACATTTTAATTCCAAACTACAACATTTTCAGACAAGATAGAACTGCCAAAGGGGGCGGTGTTGCAATCTACTGCAAAGATAGCCTGCAGAGTTCTGTCCTACTATCCAGGTCTGTACCCAAACAATTTGAACTTCTACTTTTAAAAATCCACCTCTCTAAAAACAAGTCTCTCACCGTTGCCGCCTGCTATAGACCACCCTCTGCCCCCAGCTGTGCTCTGGACACCATATGTGAACTGATTGCCCCCCATCTATCTTCAGAGTTCGTGCTGCTAGGCGACCTAAACTGGAACATGCTTAACACCCCAGCCATCCTACAATCTAAACTTGATGCCCTCAATCTCACACAAATAATCAATGAACCTACCAGGTACCTCCCCAAAACCTTAAACACGGGCACCCTCATAGATATCATCCTAACCAACTTCCCCTCTAAATACACCTCTGCTGTCTTCAACCAAGATCTCAGCGATCACTGCCTCATTGCCTGCATCCGTAATGGGTCAGCGGTCAAACGACCTCCACTCATCACTGTAAAACGCTCCCTGAAACACTTCTGCGAGCAGGCCTTTCTAATCGACCTGGCCGGGGTATCCTGGAAGGATATTGATCTCATCCCGTCAGTAGAGGATGCCTGGATATTTTTTTTAAATGCCTTCCTAACCATATTAAATAAACATGCCCCATTTAAGAAATTTAGAACCAGGAACAGATATAGCCCTTGGTTCTCCCCAGACCTGACTGCCCTTAACCAACACAAAAACATCCTATGGCGTTCTGCATTAGCATCGAACAGCCCCCGTGATATGCAGCTGTTCAGGGAAGCTAGAAATCATTATACACAGGCAGTTAGAAAAGCCAAGGCTAGCTTTTTCAAGCAGAAATTTGCTTCCTGCAACACTAACTCAAAAAAGTTCTGGGACACTGTAAAGTCCATGGAGAATAAGAACACCTCCTCCCAGCTGCCCACTGCACTGAAGATAGGAAACACTGTCACCACTGATAAATCCACCATAATTGAGAATTTCAATAAGCATTTTTCTACGGCTGGCCATGCTTTCCACCTGGCTACTCCTACCCCGGACAACAGCACTGCACCCCCAACAGCAACTCGCCCAAGCCTTCCCCATTTCTCCTTCTCCCAAATCCATTCAGCTGATGTTCTGAAAGAGCTGCAAAATCTGGACCCCTACAAATCAGCCGGGCTAGACAATCTGGACCCTTTCTTTCTAAAATTATCTGCCGAAATTGTTGCCACCCCTATTACTAGCCTGTTCAACCTCTCTTTCGTGTCGTCTGAGATTCCCAAAGATTGGAAAGCAGCTGCGGTCATCCCCCTCTTCAAAGGGGGGGACACTCTTGACCCAAACTGCTACAGACCTATATCTATCCTACCGTGCCTTTCTAAGGTCTTCGAAAGCCAAGTCAACAAACAGATTACCGACCATTTCGAATCTCACCATACCTTCTCTGCTATGCAATCCGGTTTCAGAGCTGGTCATGGGTGCACCTCAGCCACGCTCAAGGTCCTAAACGATATCTTAACCGCCATCGATAAGAAACATTACTGTGCAGCAGTATTCATTGATCTGGCCAAGGCTTTCGACTCTGTCAATCACCATATCCTCATCGGCAGACTCGACAGCCTTGGTTTCTCAAATGATTGCCTCGCCTGGTTCACCAACTACTTCTCTGATAGAGTTCAGTGTGTCAAATCGGAGGGTCTGCTGTCCGGACCTCTGGCAGTCTCTATGGGGGTGCCACAGGGTTCAATTCTTGGACCGACTCTCTTCTCTGTATACATCAATGAGGTCGCTCTTGCTGCTGGTGAGTCCCTGATCCACCTCTACGCAGACGACACCATTCTGTATACTTCCGGCCCTTCTTTGGACACTGTGTTAACAACCCTCCAGGCAAGCTTCAATGCCATACAACTCTCCTTCCGTGGCCTCCAATTGCTCTTAAATACAAGTAAAACTAAATGCATGCTCTTCAACCGATCGCTACCTGCACCTACCCGCCTGTCCAACATCACTACTCTGGACGGCTCTGACTTAGAATACGTGGACAACTACAAATACTTAGGTGTCTGGTTAGATTGTAAACTCTCCTTCCAGACCCATATCAAACATCTCCAATCCAAAGTTAAATCTAGAATTGGCTTCTTATTTCGCAACAAAGCATCCTTCACTCATGCTGCCAAACATACCCTTGTAAAACTGACCATCCTACCAATCCTCGACTTTGGCGATGTCATTTACAAAATAGCCTCCAATACCCTACTCAACAAATTGGATGCAGTCTATCACAGTGCAATCCGTTTTATCACCAAAGCCCCATATACTACCCACCATTGCGACCTGTACGCTCTCGTTGGCTGGCCCTCGCTTCATACTCGTCGCCAAACCCACTGGCTCCATGTCATCTACAAGACCCTGCTAGGTAAAGTCCCCCCTTATCTCAGCTCGCTGGTCACCATAGCATCTCCCACCTGTAGCACACGCTCCAGCAGGTATATCTCTCTAGTCACCCCCAAAACCAATTCTTTCTTTGGCCGCCTCTCCTTCCAGTTCTCTGCTGCCAATGACTGGAACGAACTACAAAAATCTCTGAAACTGGAAACACTTATCTCCCTCACTAGCTTTAAGCACCAACTGTCAGAGCAGCTCACAGATTACTGCACCTGTACATAGCCCACCTATAATTTAGCCCAAACAACTACCTCTTTCCCAACTGTATTTAATTTTTATTTATTTATTTATTTTGCTCCTTTGCACCCCATTATTTTTTTATTTCTACTTTGCACATTCTTCCATTGCAAAACTACCATTCCAGTATTTTACTTGCTATATTGTATTTACTTTGCCATCATGGCCTTTTTTTTGCCTTTACCTCCCTTCTCACCTCATTTGCTCACATTGTATATAGACTTGTTTATACTGCATTATTGACTGTATGTTTGTTTTTACTCCATGTGTAACTCTGTGTCGTTTTATCTGTCGAACTGCTTTGCTTTATCTTGGCCAGGTCGCAATTGTAAATGAGAACTTGTTCTCAACTTGCCTACCTGGTTAAATAAAGGTAAAATAAATAAAATAAAATAAATAAATGCAGAGCAGACAGTGTATAGTTCATCTCCATCTCTAGTCACTGTTACCTTGGTGATGCCGGGTAGATCCACCAGAGTGAGGTTCACCACATTAGGAGAGAAGATCTTCAGGTGAATAGGCTCATCACTGATCCCCTATAGGAAATACAATGACAAACAATGACTAGCCTTGTTGAAATTGTTAGGGATGTATGATGTGAAGGAGATCAATTTATAAAGTCCTAAATAATTACACTGTGATCGTCTTACCTTGTCAGTACCTGAAATTCTTTCCGTTTCATTTTCGATTTCCCGCCTGATTTCACTGACGTCTGTGTAGATCTGAAAAGACCAGCTTTGTTCATGTATATTTTCTTCAATCAACAGCACAGAAAACAGAATATTATGAGTAGCAACACGTATCAATGTTTGAGATAAGTCATACCTTGTTTTTGGTGTGTAAGAACTTGCCCCATTCATCTCCTTCCACGCCTGTGGAATACAATAACACACGGTTTAGATACACATTTTAACCTGACCAAAATAAGGTAATGGAATATGGGAGATGTATCAATAATATAATGTATCATACATGCCATTTAGCAGAAATTATCCATAGCAACTTGCAGTCATGTGGTATACACATTTAACATATGGGTGGCCCCAGTGTGAATCGAAACCCACAACTCTTGGCTTTGCAAGTACAATGCTCTACCAACTGAGCCACACAGGATTACAGTCATATAATTAGAATATTATATTAAGATCACAACCATTTAAGGAATAACCCTAGATAGACTACTTGTTCAGGTGTGGACGGTCTGGTCTACAGGTCCCTAATAACTGTCAAGGGAGGAATGTAGGAAAACACAAAACACCAACAGACAAGACCTTTACATAGCTGTGTGTGTCCACATTGTGGGGTCGGCAGTCAAAGAGATAGAGAACGTTTCAGCTCCTATTTTCAAAAGTGTGTTCATTTCAAAAACGGCTCTCTCTGGGTTTATCATGACACAGTGGCAAGCGTGTGATCTTCACAACTTGCTGAAATAGGCTGGTACAATTGGTGTGAAGGGGTGCAAAACGCTGAGTCAGAAATAACAACATGAGTGGCAGGTCAGAAACAATGACACAAAGTGGTCTGAAAATACCCAAAGAGCAGAATGAGGAATCACCCCCCCCCCCCCCCCCACACACACACACACACACACACACACACACACGGTTAGTGGTCAGTGTGGTCACATATTATGGCATTCCATCCCAGGTAGGCCTACGTACCATTCTCATCTATCATTTTCCTACCATCTCCAGGATCCACGTGGACTAGCTGTAGGATGAGTGGCCGGCGGATCACTACACCTGTCCCACAGGGCAGCATGTCCTTGCCAAACAGGCTCTCCAACACAGAGCTCTTCCCACTGATCTGGAGACAGACATCACAGTATGTCACATCATGGAGTTGGGTTAACAGCTTTCACATAAGGACAGATCTGAGAACAGCAGTGTTACCAAATAATATGGCCATAAGGTTGTCCTACAGTTATTGACAGAGAGTTCTTCATAATTGCTACTGACAAAAAGCAGGCTTTGCCCGGGTCAAATGGAACATGCCAGCTGTCCACCAACACATACACACCAATAATAGCCACACAACTGGCTCATGCACAAACAGAGACAGAAAGAGGTTTATTTTTAACTGCAACACGCTCACTCAAGTTCAATAGCCCATTTTCAGCAATCCTGATGTTTTGCCGAACATAATGAAAACCTCGAACACAAAATAGCTGAATAGACAACAATGTATGTAGCTAGCTATCTTTCAGTGTCACGTGAAGAGACTAGCAGCATAGCCCTATTTTGACAGCTACGAAGGGGAAGGGTTTTACCTGGGTTCCAACGATTGCTATCTGCGGCAGCTGTAATATGTCTGCTCCCACCGTATTGAAGACATCTTGAAGCTTGTTCATAACGGGGATTAGGGCCTCCATGTTCAAGCTAAATTGACACCTTTCTAGAGAGATAAACTAATGGAACAGCTGTCCACCAGCTCTGTTAAAAGTCATTCAACGTCCCATAGGGACCATTGAAATAAGCCATTCCCACCAGTCTGCGACTGCGCTGTGTTTATTGGGACTTGTAGTCTTCCAGATTCCAAACGCTCTCAAATGCTGCTTGAATTTTCCAAATAGGACTGCATTTCCCAAGATTAGGCCGCTGCTCAAAAACATATTGTAATGTAGTTTTTCGATAGTTGTGTATGAGTAAGATCACTTTACTGGTCAATTGCACACAAGCTCCAACGGAAATTTGACATCCTCTTTTAACCCAACCCCTCCAGAAGACACACTGGGCAGCCGGGGAGCTATTGTGGGGGTTTAAGTGCCTTGCTCAAGGGCACAACGGCAGGCAAAAGCCTCTATGTTTTGATACCGTCAACAATCCAGTTATCAGCTCCCGTCAGACCCAGGACTGGCAACCCTCCGGTTGTATGCTCGCCTCTCAAACCGCTAGGCTAAAATAGTAGCTACATTATAGTTGCAGATGATAATATACATAGTGTTTTGTGAACCTATTCTGAGATTTACATTAATTGATCGAATGTCAGAGCATGAATAGAATACACACATTTAGAAGATACTACAGTAATCTAAATCCATGGACCAAGAGAATAGAACAGGATAGAATGATAGGAATTGTAGAAATACATTTTAGTCTGCAGGGACCTTAGAGTAAATACATTTTTATTTCCAAACAAGTACTAATCCTCATCCTTTCAATAATTAAAAATAGATCATCCTTAGGATTAACAAAGTGCAGACAGCAGTCAATAACTGAACATTGGTTTCACACAAAATGACAATCAGGCAGCAAAGTTGAGGTAAGAGACAACAGAACAAAGGTGCTTGACTGCAAATATTGCACATAATAAAATGGCAGAAGAGGCACACTTTGCAGTAAAACAAAACAAGAGGTAACAGTTGATAATGGTGTATAACCATGTTAAATACATGTATATAGCTAGGTTCTCTTCAACTTCACCATGAGATTCAACTCATGTGCTCTATTCCTAACCGGGAAAGGTTTAAGATGGGCCTTGAAGTAAGTGACAGCAACTTAACACACTGGGGAGAATGAAGCAATGAGTCCACAATCAAATGCAACAGCTCTAAAAGTACAAGGCATAAGCAATATAAATGTGCTATAACACTGAATTTGTCATGATATTGGAAGAACTCTTTCTGAAAGAGAGAAATTGCTTTGGTTTTGCATAGCAATTTTAATGCTCCAGGAGGAAAATAGAAAGGACATTAAATAAAATGCTTATTTTTTCTTCTTCAACTCAATACAATTGCTACTCTCAAACAAAGATGGAAGCCAATAGAGAACCTGAGAAATGGGAGAGCCGGTGCTTAGCACGATGTAAACAAAGTCAATTGAAATCCAAATGGAGGCATCGTAACATGCAATGCTATCCAGAAGTAAGAACCTAATACATAAGCCCAGTTTAATTATAGCCAAAATGAGTGAAAGGTATTGCTTGAGAACAGTTTGTTTTATGGCCCATAGGCATCAACACATTTATAGCACACTTTTTTTTTTCCAAAACCACCCAAAATCATGTTCCACAAAGTGTTAAATTAACAGTAATTCCAAAATACCCACGATAGCTAAACTCATACCCAGTGAGTAGTAGAATATGTTTCTGGTGATAATAAATCAAGAACAGTCTGTGTATGTGGTGACCATGTTCCCTCTGCGCTGTGTCACTGTCCTGCAGTGTTGTTTTGCTGAGCCCTGGAACCGGCTGTCCGCCCCGCCCGTGTGTCCATTAAACGAGAACATCTTCTCCATGTCCTCAAACACGTCATCAAAGTGTTCTCCACCAAAGGAGCCCTGGAAGTGTCTCTTATGCCTGTTCTGGGCCTCCTGGTGGGCCAGGAAGTGGCTGTTGAAGGCCCTCTTGTGCTGGGCATGATGGGAGTGCTGGTTATGACCGAACAGGTCAGAGTCTCGGAACAGGTCATCAAAGTTGAAGTTAAAGTTCTGGTGGAAGTGCTGTCCACTCCTCCCACCTCCTGTGCCTGGCTCACCAAGGGAAGGGCCATGTCCAAACTGGTCATACTCCAGTCTCCTCTTATCGTCTGATAACGTCTCGTACGCTGGCAAAGGAAAGGAAACATGAGTCTCTTGGTGTCCACAGACATCAGAAAAACAACAAATGCTTTAACATAAAAAATGTCATGACTGACTGTAATGGGAATATTAATAAAATCAACAAAGTTCATATTCAGTTTAGAGTGATTAACACAATGTTAAGCATATTTACACGTTTTCCCTCTCTGTATTACACATGATTTCCAGTGTTCTGTTTGTAGCACTCGGGTTGCTGGTCACTAGACTCAATGCAGACTGTTATGGATTAAACTCACATCTGTTGATAGTGATTGACGCCAGACTGGAGGTACAAGGACTGAGGACACACTGATTATTATGGTATTGTCTGTGAACACGGTGGTTCTGTTGTAGCTGACAAAGTCACTGGCCTTTTTGACTCCCTACAAGCTTCTCGGCTGGTGTTAACAGTACATTTTCCGTTGCTGATTAGGCTATTGAGTCTTCTCGGTGAAGGCCAGTTCTGCTCCTGTCCGGGCTATTGTTATCCCTGCAAATTTGTAATTAAACCAGATACATTTTTTAAATTGATATTATCAACGACTGCTCTCCTTGTTCACCTGATAATGTCCATTACACTGACAATATTAAAGATTGGAAAAACACCCATTACTTGTTGAAATGTTTACAAAAGTATTAATACAACTACAGGATGAATCATTAACACTCCGTCCAATACATTTGATGTGGACTTGACGTAACGAGCCCTAATGGAACGGACGAGGGAGTGCCCATCTACCTAACACAGAAGTTGACAGCACTCACCCTCAGCTATTTCCCTGAACTTTGCCTCTGCGCCAGGACTCTTGTTTCGGTCAGGATGGTACTTCATGGCTAGCTTATGGAAGGCCTTCTTGATCTGACGCTCGGAGGCATCTTTTGGCACACCTAGGATGTCATAGTAGTCCCTCTGTGCCAGTATGAACTCAGTTATCATGAGAATACATACTGCTAACATTAAGACTGACTGTGCTGTGGCCATATTGGTGGTTAGCTCTTGCCTCCCTGCCCAGGAAAGAGAGAGGTTTGACAGTTAGTTGACAGTTTGTTACTGACACAAGCAAATTACAATGTAAGGTTGACAAAAGTATAACCATGTAAGCATGTTTTAACCTGTACTGTAGAAAGGAAGCACGGCATGGTACATCTGTAAAACTTGCTGTGTGACATAAGCTTTTCTTTTTGTTTCTAAAATAAATAAAAACTTTAGCTAGGGACATGATCTACAAATGTATTTATTCTAGTGAACAGATGGTTGAATCAGCCACAGAATGACCCAACCGTTTACATTGTATTTAAAGCAATTGGTAAGGCAGTTTGAATCAGTGAAAGTGGATGGGGGAGAAAAAGAGTGTCAGAATCACAAGCACGTAGAGACTGTGAAAACTACTTGAAACACAGTTCTGAACTGTATGCTAATTCTAAACTCAAATAAGCGTCGAATTAAAATAAAAGAGAGGATTTACCTTGAGATGCACTAACAACAGCCTCCTGGCTCTCTATCAGACGACACTGGCACAGCTGATCCGTAGGTGACAAACTATAGCGGGTTGCATCCCCCGGAGCTGTTACTCCACGACTCGCAATACTATTGGTTAATTTCTTCACATACTGACTCGAAACACCACGATTGGCTGAAACTAGGGGCATGTGGCTCTTATTTGCATGCGTTCACTTCCGGTACACTCCAGCCCTGTTGGTGGCAATAGGAAACGTGAAACCACAGATGAAGAAAACTGATTGCTACAGTGTAGCAGACTGGACTGTAGACAGATGATCTCAGACTAGCGTCGGTGTTTATGTGAATAAAACAGGTAAGTCCTTATCCGTTTGACCTCGACATTGATTGCATATTTGCATTTCCATGCAGTGTTATCCGATGCCTAATGTATCTTTAGTGAAAGAGAAGTATCGAGCTAGTGTATTTCATATGCTTTTACATATCACCAGAGTGAGTCACTTCAGTGCTGCACTGCTAGCCAGCGACAGAAGCAGACAGAAAGAAGACAGCACCCAAGGCTATGTATTGCTGTCCATAGCTAAATTCTTCCTATCTAGAACGAGTACACGTTTGCGGAAAAAGTAGGTAAGGAAATCTCAATATTTTGGGGGGGTTTTGCCTTTATTGACAGAATGTGATTCAGAGGGTGTTTACACCAGATACATCTTTCAGGCCAGGTTCCAAGGTTTGTTGGCTGTAGGACTAACAGTAAGGTCCCATGGTGAGAAGTAGGTTAATGATAACAACTTATGGTTATCTTTATTTGGAAGAGGCTGACCAAGACCTTTGACTTGTTTGTGGCTTTTATATCATTGGCCTTTTACCTACATTTGCTATGGTGAAAAATATCCACCTGGTCTCATAGGACTTTAAACCCCAGTTCTCTCTTTTCAGGCAAAGCTGTGTTTTTGACCTAAGGCTGTAGTGTTGAATAAACTAGTGTGGTGCTCTTCCCTCTCTGAACCCCCTCCCTCTCCTGCCTGCCTCTCCTGCTGTTCCCTTGAAGACCTCCACCCCTTCCCATCCCTCCTGGTGACCCCTGTGATGTCGTCCCCGTGCTGTGGCTTCCTGGCGCAGTACACCCACCATCACCTGGTCGCCTTCCTCCTCACCTTCTTTAGGTAAACTGAACTCCCACCAGCCTTGTAGGGATCTGCTATAAGACCCTCTGAATGTTCAGAGTTCTCATTCCAGTTCTCCTTTCCCTAAATGCTCTCTACACAAGCACTTATACCAGAGCATACATGCGCATTTGATACACAGGCTCACTTGTGCTCATATAGGCCAACATCCTCCTTAAGTAAATAGGGGCCCCAACGAGTGCTAATGCCTGGACTGGAGCTACAGTACTCAGTCTTATAAAGCTCTCCACTGTAATTACACTGTGGAAAAAATTGCTGCCTTTGCTTCCTGGTCAGACTGGTTGTTATCAGAGTAGGAGAAAGTGAACGTGTCAGACAGTTGAGCAGTAAGAATCAGATTCATGCTGAATCGGTTCTTCTCACATTCCCTATCCTGACCTCTGCACTCTGAGCCCTGACCTTTGACCCCTCTCGGCTGTGCCAAAGAAGTTGTGGTTTTGCTTTCCAGGTCCTGTCATCAGGAAGCGACGTATAGCCTAGAGTTCTTATTTACAGGTTATAGTCTTGAGGAATTTCTAGTAGTTGTAAACGGGCTGAGTACTGCACACCAGCTGCTTTAAACAGCTAAACACAGCATTGGAAGACCCTGGGTGTTTCTGGTCCCTTGTTGTGCTAGGAATATAACAGGGCTTTATTAAGTCTCCCCTCCCTCTCTCTCCAGCTATGTCCTCCTGCACGCCTCGAGGAAGACCTTCAGTAATGTGAAAGTGAGCATCTCAGCCCAGTGGACTCCCTCTGTGCAGAATGCCAGCTCTCCTGCCTTCTCACCCGGGGAGGTACGTACTCGGGAGGATGTGGATTCTCCTCCTTGAATTATCTCTCCTTTTCTCCTCCCCTGAGTGATGACCTCTGATATAATGACTTAAGTCCTGGATGTCTGCTGTTTTGCCTCAGTTTGCACCATTGTGTTTGGTCACGTGCGATCCTCAATATTTACTTTGTGTGCAGTGGATGGGGAAGTGTTATCAGGTGTGGCGCTACTGACGAGTGCTCTGCACGTGACCATAATGTTGAAACAGACCATGAAGTACAGCTAATACTAAGGGTTAAATAAAGCCCTTTACTCAGTTACTCTGACAACGTTTTTGTGTTAAATGATCTAAAGTTGAGTTATTGTGTTACTGTATGTATCTTTGATTGTCTATTCTGTATCTTCCTCCAGACATGGGAGCAGAATAACCTGTTTGCCGACTCCGATGGAGCCACTCTGTTTCTGGGTGTCCTCGACACCATCTTCCTGTTTTCCTATGCCGTGGTGAGTGTCGGGGTCAGCTTGGGTCACGGGGGGGGGGGGGGGGGGGGGGGGGGCTACTAGGTTGGTAGTCTAGCAACAGTGACTCAATGTAACCTAATCAGTCAGATCAGATTTACTTCTCTCTCCTGCCACATGCTAATATGCACATTAAACTAATGTATGCTAATTCATTAATGCCATCTTTCATTATCGACATGGAAACAAGCACATTGATGCGTAGTCAAAGCAGGAGGACAAGGTAAACATGCGTGTGTTGTTCAATATTCATGCAGGGCTTATATATGAGTGGAGTGATTGGAGATCGCATGAACCTCCGATATGTCCTCTGCTTTGGTCTGTGTGGTTCAGCCATAGTGGTAAGTGCTTTTATATTTCATATACATCTACACAGTTGTTACAACAGATTTATACAATCGGTACTTAGTGAAAACCTAATTACTACAATAGTCATATATACTGCAGATTCTGCATTTTGATCCCATTATATTTCACTGTGTTTTATTTAGTGGCGTAATCCAATATCACTTTCTGTTTTTCCCTCCTTCACTTCCCAGGAGTTTGTGTTTGGTACCCTGACTGAGTGGCTGCAGTTCTATAACATCTACCTGTACTGTGGTCTTTGGGTGCTGAACGGCCTACTGCAGTCTGCTGTCTGGCCCTGTGTGGTGGCAGTCATGGGGAACTGGTTCGGCAAGTCGGGGTGAGTATCATATCGCTTTCTCTGCCATGACACTAGGATACTCCAACACGGATCATTATTAGGGCTGGGAATTGCCAGGGACCTTACGATATGATAGCGATACAATATTTATTGCGATTCCCCCAATTCTATATGTATTGTGATTCGATATTGTGATTTTATTGCGATTCGGTGTTCCAAACGATATTGCTCACCGTATGTCTGAGAGAGCCATGAGAACTAGTTTTGGTCAGTCATGGAAATAAAAGGGCTGAAAACAAACGGTCACCCTAAAAATATGATGGCGAACAAGCTACGAAGGGAAAATACTGGAGTTTGGGTGTCGGTACAGCAAACCTAGCGCCAAAATAATATTGCAATATCGTCAAAAAGAATCTCCTCATCTGTAACTGTGTTTGTTTGCCCCATTACTACTGATCAATGCAGATCACTCACAGATTGAGTTAAGGTCCTTGAATGTCAACAATCAGAAGTTGTCTTTACAAACAGTAGCCTTGGGTGATTGCTTTAACTGTGGGGTCGTTCCATATGATTTCAATCGCTTTCTGACGGCACCCCTTTTGATTTGCCTGAAACCTTTCATACATGTTTGCCCATGGTGAAATTGGTCAGAAAGTAACTATTTTTTTTTGGACCTGAATGCCAAAACATTCAGGAGATAGGTGTTCAAAGTTGACCTATTTTTGCATACTGTTACGTTCTCCAACAAGAAAACCAAAAATGTTACGCAAACAGAAGGGGGAACTAAGAGTCAATGACCAACAACCAAAATGAAACGGGTGGTTTTAGGAGAGGTTCTGAAAGACACTGGCGTGTCCACTGAAAGTTGACTAGCAACCGCAACTGGAACCTAAAAGACGTCCACCATTGGCGCCCACTAAATTTGCCAAAGAGGCAAACGAAAGAAAAACCCGAGGTTAAAGACAGGAAGCAAACCAAAAAGGTGGAGCAAAACAAAATATTTTTTTGTCTAGAAATCAAAATCGGGTGCGCCAACTGAAGGTGTTAACCCTCTGCGTCTATCAAGACAACTGGAGCACAGGGCCAGCCGCTCTTAAATAGCGCCTGGGACAGGACAGGTTAACGCCTTCCCACTAAAGAGATGGCAACCAGCATAGGTGTATCCAATACTGACTAACAAGGTGACACCAATCGGTGCGCCCTACGTGCTAACGAGCTATACGTGCTAAAGTCCAACCATAAAACATAAATGGAAAAACCAAAACTTGTAACAATTCCCCACCCTACCATGAGACATCCATGTCTTTAGCACAGATAAAGATAAAAGGTTGGGTTTGATATCATTTAAAAGCTTACAAACGGGGTTTTTAGTCTATTCTATGATTTATGATAGATGATTTAATTTTAAGAAACTTTTTTATGCATAAACGTTATTTATCTAAAAACAAGTGACCTCAGATTTGACTAATTTTCACAAATGTTGTAGTTTAGACCCTATTTTTACATAATCTAAGACTTTATTTTACATCAAAGGGGGTGCCGTCAGAAAGTGATTGAAATCATACGGAACGACCCTGTGATGTACCGATTTATTCTTGGTTCTGTTGTATTCTAGAAGACAAGGTTCTAATTGAGTATTGTGTTGAGCATGTCGTGTGTGTGTTGTGCATGTTCTTGAGAGTAACCGCTGTATGTCTCCTCCTCCCTCCAGGCGAGGTTTTGTGTTTGGCCTGTGGAGTGCCTGTGCGTCTGTTGGGAACATCCTGGGCGCTTTCCTGGCATCCAGTGTTCTCAAGTACGGTTATGAGGTGAGTGCAGACACACACAGATATACCTATTACAGATCCGCTCTGGGACTCACCTTTTTTTTTAAATAAAGTCTAGATGAAAAACGGACATGCTATGTAGCATAGACAATACCTGGCATGGTCTAGTTAGTAAGTCTCTAGAAAATGTCACTACATTGTTGTTGAGAGAAAAGTGAAGTTATGTGGTGGTGTCTTTCTCTCAACCTCTTGCTACATAGTTAGCTACATAGCACGAACAGCACAATTCACAATACAAGTCACCCCAGTGTTTTGCTGTGTTTCTGCAGTATGCCTTCCTGGTCACTTCAGTGCTGCAGTTTGCTGGTGGGGTGGTGGTGTTCTTTGGTCTGCTCACCTCCCCTAAAGAAGTGGGTGAGTATTAGGTCCGCATATGTCCAGTTTCCCTCATTGGTCTGGCATTGTCTCCCTATCATTGTGTCATACTGTACATTCTTTCACTTCAAGTCTCAAGTTCTATTAGTCGTGTGTACAGGATACGCATGGTACACCACCGTCCAATGAAATGCTTACTTGCTGGTTCCTTCTCGAAAATAATACAAGATAAGAGTACGAGCATAAAGTAAATGGCTCAGTAGAATAGAATAAACATTGAAGCAACTTCCTCCCTTCTGTGCCATCTAATTGTTTGTTTCAATTCTCTTGACATTAATTGTTATTGTTCCTTGAGGAAGTTAAAAAAGTGTGTGTGTGTGTGTGTGTGTGTGTGTGTGTGTGTGTGTGTGTGTGTGGAATATGATATAAAGCACATATAAACTAGAGGTCGACCGATTTATGATTTTTCAACATGATACCGATTATTGGAGGACCCCCAAAAAAAGCAGATACCGATTTAAATGGCCAATTTAAATTATTTTTAAAAAGTATTTATTTGTAATAATGACAATTACAACAATACTGAATGAACACTTATTTTAACTTAATATAATACATCAATAAAATCTATTTAGTCTCAAATAAATAATGAAACATGTTCAATTTGATTTAAATAATGCAAAAACAAAGTGTTGTAAAAGTGCAATATTTGCCATGTAAAAAAGCTAACGTTTCAGTTCCTTGCTCAGAACATGAGAACATATAAAAGCTGGTGGTTCCTTTTAACATGAGACTTCAATATACCAAGGTAAGAGGTTTTAGGTTGTAGTTAATATGGTATTTATAGGACTATTTCTCTCTCTACCATTTGTATTTCATATACCTTTGACTATTGGATGTTCTTATAGGCACTTTAGTATTGCCAGTGTAACAGTATAGCTTCCGTCCCTCTCCTCGCCCCTACCTGGGCTCGAACCAGGAACACATTGACAAAAGCCACACTCGAAGCAGCGTTACCCATCGCTCCACAAAAGCTGCGGCCCTTGCAGAGCAAGGGGAATAACTACTCCAAGTCTCAGAGCGAGTGACATTTGAAATGCTATTAGCGCGCACCCCGCTAACTAGCTAGCCATTTCCCATCGGTCACACCAGCCATTAGGCTGATAGGCTTGAAGTCATAAACAGCGCTGTGCTTGCGAAGAGCTGCTGGCAAAACGCACAAAAGTGCTGTTTGAATGAATGCTTACGAGCCTGCTGCTGCCTACCATCGCTCAGTCAGACTGCTCTATCAAATATAAAATCATAGACTTAATTATAACTTAATAACACACAGAAATACGAGCCTTTGGTCATTAATATGGTCGAATCCGGAAACTATCATTTCGAAAACAAAACGTTTATTATTTCAGTGAAATACGGAACCGTTCGGTATTTTATCTAACTGGTGGCATCCCTAAGTCTAAATATTCTTGTTACATTGTACAACCTTCAAAGTTATGTCATAATTACGTAGAATTCTGGCAAATTAGTCCGCAATGAGCCAGGCTGCCCAAACTGTTGCATATACAGTGCCTTGCGAAAGTATTCGGCCCCCTTGAACCTTGCGACCTTTTGCCACATTTCAGGCTTCAAACATAAAGATATAAAACTGTATTTTTTTGTGAAGAATCAACAACAAGTGGGACACAATCATGAAGTGGAACGACATTTATTGGATATTTCAAACTGAGAGAGGCTGGACTGAGGGCTTGTAGGCCTGTTGTAAGGCAGGTCTTCACCAGACATCACCGGCAACCGCGTCGCCTATGAGCACAAACCCACCGTCGCTGGACCAGACAGGACTGGCAAAAAGTGCTCTTCACTGACGAGTTGCGGTTTTGTCTCACATGGGGTGATGGTCGGATTTGTGTTTATCGTCGAAGGAATGAGCGTTACACCGAGGCCTGTACTCTGGAGCGGGATCGAGGTGGAGGATCCGTCACGGTCTGGGGCGGTGTGTCACAGCATCATCTGACTGAGGTTGTTGTCATTGCAGGCAATCTCAACGCTGTGCGTTACAGGGAAGACATTCTCCTCCCTCATGCCCCTCCTGCAGGCTCATCCTGACATGACCCTCCAGCATGACAATGCCACCATCCATACTGCTCGTTCTGTGCGTGATTTCCTGCAAGACAGGAATGTCAGTGTTCTGCTATGGCCAGTGAAGAGCCTGTATCTCATTCCCATTGAGCACGTCTGGGACCTGTTGGATCGGAGGGTGAGGGCTAGAGCCATTCCCCCCCCAGAAATGTCCGGGAACTTGCAGGTGCCTTGGTGGAGGAGTGGGGTAACATCTCACAGCAAGAACTGGCAAACCTGGTGCAGTCCATGAGGAGGAGATGAACTGCAGTACTTAATGCAGCTGGTGGCCACACCAGATACTGCCCCCCCGCCCCCTTGTTCAGGGACACATTATTCAATTTCTGTCTGTCACATGTCTGTGGAACTTGTTCAGTTTATTTCTCAGTTGTTGAATCTTGTAATGTTCATACAAATATTTACACATTACGTTTGCTGAAAATAAACGCATTTAGTTTTGCTGAGTTTAGCTACAATATACTTTGACTCTTTTGATGAAGAGTGGTGTTTCTCTGTCCCATCAGGTTTGTGTTTGGAGTCAGAAACAGGTCTGAGACCAGTGGAAAGAGACGCAGACAGCCACAGGCCTCTGATGAGTGATGAAGAGGATGAGGAGGGATCGGAGGAGGTGTGTGACGGAGGGTACTACACCATCCAGCAGGGGGATGAGGAGCCGCGGGAAACACCCAAAGCCATCGGATTCTGCCAGGCCTTCTGCCTTCCCGGAGTGCTGCCTGTGAGTGGGATATTACTAGAGCTCTCTTTGTGTCTCTGTCTCTTTCGCATGACCTCCCTAACTCTGGTCGGCGGTCACCCACTCTCTCTTTTGCACTCACCCTCCTATCGCCCTCTTTCATTCACCCCCCCCCCCCCCCCTGTCTATATCCTTATCTATTTCTATATCTAGCATCTTATCATCCTCTCTGCTATCTGCCCCTCCCGGTTTATGAGTTTCCATTCTATCTCAATTCTTTGGCTGACAGTTTTGTTTAGGAGGGGGTGAACACGTCGCTAGTTGCATTAGTATCTTTCTCTGAACAAATGGACCAATAAAGCAAGTATTGTATTATGGAGCATCTGACGATCTGAAGATTTTAGTTCTGGCTTTCTGAGATGGCTCATCCAGTAACTGGTGACTGTCATCCTCTCTCCCCAGTATTCCCTGGCGTACGCCTGTCTGAAGCTGGTCAACTACTCCTTCTTCTTCTGGTTGCCCTTCTACCTGAGCAGGAACTTTGGCTGGAAGGAGGCCCAGGCCGACAGGCTCTCTGTGTGGTACGACGTGGGAGGCATCATAGGTGAGTGTTACGGCCCAGGCCTAGTTAACGCTGGCTGTATGGACTGGTTAATATGAATGACATTGGTGTTGTTGACTACGGTTTAGATGTGGTAACATCCTAGCTAGCTATGCGGAGTCATTTATCTATGCCGTCTAAAGGGGTCTACACAGTCTACGCCAACGGAGCCGACGGAGGTCCGTTTGCAACGCTCTCTACGTAGTTCCACGTACAGTTGTGCGACTGGATTTTTGGAACGACTGTGTAGACCCCTTTAGACGGTACAGGAAATAGTGTATTCTCTCTCTCTCTCTCACTCACTCACTCACTCACTCACTCACTCACAGGTGGTACGATCCAGGGCCTGATCTCAGACTTCATGGGGAAGAGAGCTCCAGTGTTAGCCGTCAGTCTGCTGCTGGCTATGGGAGCCCTGGTGGGTTACAGTCGTGAGTACTCCTCCTTCTTTCATCTGCCGTCCTCCTTTTTCTAGCCCAAAACATTTCACTATATTATTCAGGCCAACATTCCATTTTAATGTGATCTAATTTATTTAAGGGAAAAAATGGAAATGGTTCATTGTGTTTTATGCCAATTTTAGACCACCAAAGGGGAGCCCGTGATGGCGGAAAAAGAAAAATAGAACCACATCCCTTGCTGTCTCATACACAATCCACAAAAAAACAAAAATGTGTGAATTAACCCTGTGTTGTCCCCCCCTCAGACTCCCCTCCGGACCAGGTGGTGAATGCAGCTCTCCTGGCCACCACAGGTTTCTTCATAGGAGGACCGTCCAACATGATCAGCTCAGCCATCTCTGCAGACCTGGGGCGACAGGAGGCCCTCAGGGGCAGTCAGGAGGCTCTGGCTACCGTCACCGGCATAGTGGACGGGACCGGGAGTATTGGAGCTGCAGTGGGACAGGTAACACACACTAGAGACCGAGAAAGTACACACATACATACAGTACATGCATAGACACAGAAATATGTGCTTTCCAGTGATTTAATGATGAGTTTTTTTACCTTGTCTTCCAGTATTTGGTATCAGTGATCGAGAGCAAGCTGGGCTGGATGTTTGTCTTCTACTTCTTCATCGTCATGGTAAGATCATCATGTCTAACCCATAATGTGAGACAATGTTCATGTCTTCCAGAAATGAGTCACTCATTCTCCTCAGGAGCATCTTACATAAGGCACTGTGTTGTCCCTGTTGGTGACATATTTGGTCCTGTTATTTGATCGTCTCACAGACCGGCTGCAGCATAGTCTTCATCTTGCCGCTGATTGTGACTGAGATTCGGGCCATGTGGAGGGAGAGACGGGCACGGACAAACGAGCTGTGAAGCCTTCCTCACGGGGGGCCATGTTGTTTCCTACTCCTTCCCTATGGGGCCTACTGCCTGTCAGTCAGACTATGTCCACTGATCACTACTGTAGACGTATGTACAACATGTCTATGAATGTGTCCAGTCTATGTATATATTTGGTCAGAAACACGTTTTTTTTTTTTTAAAGATATTACTTCAGCGCCTTTTACGAGTGGGGGCAGGGCCCTCTCAATGTTTGTAGTCAAAGATAGGAAGTTCCAAGCAGCTAACGATTATTCCAATTCCTTTACCAGTTTACTGGAGTGTATAATGATTACTTGTATAGAATGATTGAATCTGCTCATTTGCTTAGTAGAGATCAGATTTCAAAGACACACAAAACTCTCCATCACTCACTCATAGAATCTCACACACGTCCGCTCGGTGGATTTTTAGTCATTGCCTGTAGCACACACTGTAGTCAGTGACCACGTTTACATGTGCAAGGTATTGTGGACAGTAGCTGGTATCCCGCAGAAGGGCTTATTCGGGTTAAGCTGTTTACATGCACTTTTGATATCCCGCTCACAAGTATCCCTGTACCGATGAATAAACGGATTATTCCTCATTTGAAATTGATTTTGGTTAAATATTAACTGAAATTTGGCCTATAACCTTTCACATACAGCGTAATATAATATTAACTCTTGCAGAATTATGCATTTCTTGTAGTGAAATTACACAACAAATGTTAATTTTGTCTAGGAAACAGGAGTGGAGAAATACGAATTCTTTCAGCATCTCTTGAGGAAATGCAAGTGCGTGTGTTTTCGTTGACACTGTTATGCAAGCAGACAGTATTTCAACCACTTAAAATATGCACCCAAGACAGACTAAAGTCTTATCATAAACCAATTTCATCGTTTTCTCAGCTTTTAATTTCACTAAAACCAGTCAACCTGATGACATTTGGGCATTTTGCAAAGACCAAATATTTTCACAGTTCTCCCCGGGTCCCTAAACGAAACAGACAACTTTACCGGTTTTAACTAGATTACTAATGCACTCATTCTGTCAATGTAAGGGCCATGATTCTGTTGAGCACTACTTTATTTCGTCTTCTGGGGCAACAAGTTATGACCGAAGAGAAGCTGCATGTATCTAACTATAGTTGACAAACAAATGTCCTTCCAAATGTCGGAAATTGTAAACAGAAAGTTGTCTAAATTACGCTACACGGTCCAGGATGGAGTATCGGCAAAAATAAATTATCATGGTGGATGGAACTGAGCAGTTTGCCTACTTTTGGAAGTGATTTGTTTAACATTCAGATGAAAACATCACACAACACCCATTATACCTGAAACTGAGCCCACACAGACTGCGAAAAACAACAGTAAACGGGATAAGATGTTTGCATGCCACAGTATCCCATCTAAGCAGCAAATCCAAGGCATTTTATCCGGGTTTCTCATAACCGGGATACAAACTTTTTCGGGTTATTGTAAAAGAGATATGATGTTTACGTGTGTCAACTCAAGAGAGTACTTGGGTACCCCGAATAATAACGGAATATTGGTGTGCATGTAAACGTGGTCAGACTAAACGGTACGTTTGCCAAACAAGTTTTTAAGCGGCTTTTATAAGTCTTAACGGTCAGTTAACAAACATGAACTGCACGCCTCTGAAATATTTTCCTTATCAAAATTATTTAAAGGTATACTGATTTGATTTACTGTATGTACATAAATTAAAACGGTACAAGTAGTTCTTCTGGTTCGATTGGTATCAGTTGCTAAATTACTGTAGTGGTTTTAACCAAGGCCACAAGTGCATTTCAGCTGGTCCAGGGCCTGCTAAACTTGATGACATGGAATGTGTATTTAATTTTATCATTGTCGAATGTATGTTCTTAATCTGTGGTAAATGTTCATTTTTCCCCGTATGTGCACTTTAAATTCATGTTTTAACGAGCCTACGTTTTATTTATTTTTCAAGAAAAGCAAATGGTCTTTTTCAAAACTGTTGACTCCTATCTTTTATTCTTCCCAAGGGAATTTACGATATATTTTGGGAAACCACCTCAATGAATTTGAACTTAAATGACCTAAACTGTATTCACACAACTTACTTTTTTGTATAAATCTCATAAAGCAATGAAACCAGCATTTAGAAACCTTGAATTAGCATACTTGGCAGGATGATTTATTTTCACCTATAAAATGGACACAAATTAAGAGGATCCGTTCAGAAGGATTTAGTAAATTACTAATGGGATAGATATCCTGTAGTGGATAAATTCTGCTCAATCCTGTTGCAGATGTGTTACGTCACTTCAGAACCACCAGGAGGAGCCCTTAAGGCAGAAATAATACGATAAAAATGTGTGGTAATAGTAGGCCTAATAGAATTAGTAGACTCAATATGTGTAGAATTAGTAGGCCTAATATAATTAGTAGACCTAATATGTGTAGAATTAGTAGGTCTAATATGTGTAGAATTAGTAGGCCTAATATAATTAGTAGAATTAATATGTGTAGAATTAGTAGGTCTAATATGTGTAGAATTGGTAGAATTAATATGTGTAGAATTAGTAGGCCTAATATAATTAGTAGACTTAATGTGTAAAATTAGTAGGCCTATAGACTTAATGTGTAGAATTAGTAGGCTTAATAGAATTTGTAGAATTAATGTGTAGAATTAGTAGGTCTATGTATATAATTAGTAGGCCTAATATGTGTAGAATTAGTAGGTCTAATAGAATTAGTAGACTTAATGTGTAGAATTAGTAGGCCTAATATAATTAGTAGACTTAATATGTGTAGAATTAGTAGGCCTAATATAATTAGTAGGTCTAATATGTGTAGAATTAGTAGGCCTAATATAATTAGTAGAATTAATATGTGTAGAATTAGTAGGTCTAATATGTGTAGAATTGGTAGAATTAATATGTGTAGAATTAGTAGGCCTAATAGAATTAGTAGACTTAATAGAATTATTAGACTTAAAATGTGTAGAATTAGTAGGCCTGATGGAATTAGTAGACTTAATATGTGTAGAATTAGTAGGTCTAATATGTGTAGAATTAGTAGGCCTAATATGTGTAGAATTAGTATGCCTAATATAATTAGTAGACTTAATGTGTAGAATTAGTAGGTCTAATAGAATTAGTAGACTTAATATGTGTAGAATTAGTAGGCTTAATAGAATTAGTATACTTAATATGTGTAGAATTAGTAGACGTAATATGTGTAGAATTAGTAGGTCTAATATAATTAGTAGACTTAATGTGTAGAATTAGTAGTCCTAATAGAATTGGTTGGCCTAATATGTGTTGAATTAGTAGGCTTAATAGAATTAGTAGGCCTAATATGTGTAGAATTAGTAGGCCTAATATGTGTAGAATTAGTAGGCCTAATAGAATTTGTAGTCCTAATAGAATTGGTTGGCCTAATATGTGTAGGCTTAATATAATTAGTAGAATTAATATGTGTAGAATTAGTAGGCCTAATAGAATTGGTAGACTTCATATGTGTAGAATTAGTAGGCCTAATATAATTAGTAGACTTAATATATGTAGAATTAGTAGGTCTAATATAATTAGTAGACTTAATATGTGTAGAATTGGTAGGTCTAATAGAATTAGTAGGTCTAATAGAATTAGTAGACTTAATATGTGTAGAATTAGTAGGCTTAATATAATTAGTAGACTTAATATGTGTAGAATTAGTATGCCTAATATAATTAGTAGACTTAATGTGTAGAATTAGTAGGTCTAATAGAATTAGTAGACTTAATATGTGTAGAATTAGTAGGCTTAATAGAATTAGTATACTTAATATGTGTAGAATTAGTAGACGTAATATGTGTAGAATTAGTAGGTCTAATATAATTAGTAGACTTAATGTGTAGAATTAGTAGTCCTAATAGAATTGGTTGGCCTAATATGTGTTGAATTAGTAGGCTTAATAGAATTAGTAGGCCTAATATGTGTAGAATTAGTAGGCCTAATATGTGTAGAATTAGTAGGCCTAATAGAATTTGTAGTCCTAATAGAATTGGTTGGCCTAATATGTGTAGGCTTAATATAATTAGTAGAATTAATATGTGTAGAATTAGTAGGCCTAATAGAATTGGTAGACTTCATATGTGTAGAATTAGTAGGCCTAATATAATTAGTAGACTTAATATATGTAGAATTAGTAGGTCTAATATAATTAGTAGACTTAATATGTGTAGAATTGGTAGGTCTAATAGAATTAGTAGGTCTAATAGAATTAGTAGACTTAATATGTGTAGAATTAGTAGGCTTAATATAATTAGTAGACTTAATATGTGTAGAATTAGTAGGCTTAATATAATTTGTAGAATTAATATGTTTAGAATTAGTAGGCCTAATAGAATTAGTAGACTTAATATGTGTAGAATTAGTAGGCCGAATAGAATTAGTAGACTTAATATGTGTAGAATTAGTAGGTCTAGTAGAATTAGTAGATTTAATATGTGTAGAATTAGTAGGCCGAATATAATTAGTAGGCCTAATAGAATTAGTAGATTTAATATGTGTAGAATTAGTAGGCCGAATATAATCAGTAGGTCTAATATGTGTATAATTAGTAGGTCTAGTAGAATTAGTAGGCCTAATATGTGTAGAATTAGTAGGCCTAATATAATTAGTAGACTTAACGTTTAGAATTTGTAGGCTTAATAGAATTAGTAGACTTAATGTGTAGAATTAGTAGGCCTAATAGAATTAGTAGACTTAATATGTATAGAATTAGTAGACTTAATATGTGTAGAATTAGTAGGTCTAATTAGTAGACTTAATATGTGTAGAATTAGTAGGCCTGATATGTGTAGAATTAGTAGGTCTAATATAATTAGTAGGTCTAATATGTGTATGATTAGTAGGTCTAATAGAATTAGTAGACTTAATATGTGTAGAATTAGTAGGCCTAATATAATTAGTAGACTTAATATGTGTAGGATTAGTAGGCCTTATATAATTAGTAGACCTAATAGAATTGGTTGGCCTAATATGTGTTGAATTAGTAGGCCTAATAGAATTAGTAGGCCTAATGTGTAGAATTAGTAGGCCTAATATGTGTAGAATTAGTAGGCCTAATATGTGTAGAATTAGTAGGGCTAATAGAATTAGTAGACTTAATATGTGTAGAATTAGTAGGTCTAATAGAATTAGTAGACTTAATATGTGTAGAATTAGTAGGCTTAATAGAATTAGTAGGCCTAATAGAATTAGTTGGCCTAATATGTGTTGAAATAGTTGGCCTAATATGTGTTGAATTAGTAGGACTAATATAATTAGTAGACTTCATGTGTAGAATTAATAGGTCTAATATACACTGCTCAAAAAAATAAAGGGAACACTAAAATAACACATCCTAGATCTGAATGAATGAAATATTCTTATTTAATACCTTTTTCTTTACATAGTTGAATGTGCTGACAACAAAATCACACACAAATTATCAATGGAAATCTAATTTATCAACCCATGGAGGTCTGGATTTGGAGTCACACTCAAAATTAAAGTGGAAAACCACACTACAGGCTGATCCAACTTTGATGTCATGTCCTTAAAACAAGTCAAAATGAGGCTCAGTAGTGTGTGTGGCCTCCACGTGCCTGTTTGACCTCCCTACTACGCCTGGGCATGCTCCTGATGAGGTGGCGGATGGTCTCCTGAGGGATCTCCTCCCAGACCTGGACTAAAGCATCCGCCAACTCCTGGACAGTCTGTGGTGCAACGTGGCGTTGGTGGATGGAGCGAGACATGATGTCCCAGATGTGCTCAATTGGATTCAGGTCTGGGGAACGGGCGGGCCAGTCCATAGCATCAATGCCTTCCTCTTGCAATAACTGCTGACACACTCCAGCCACATGAGGTCTAGCATTGTCTTGCATTAGGAAAATCCCAGGGCCAACCACACCAGCATATGGTCTCACAAGGGGTCTGAGGATCTCATCTCGGTACCTAATGGCAGTCAGGCTGCATCTGGCTAGAATATGAAGGGCTATGCGACTCCCCAAAGAAATGCCACCCCACACCATGACTGACCCACCGCCAAACCGGTCATGCTGGAGGATGTTGCAGGCAGCAGAACGTTCTCCACGGCGTCTCCAGACTGTCAGGTCTGTCACATGTGTTCAGTGTGAACCTGCTTTCATCTGTGAAGAGCACAGCGCGCCAGTGGCGAATTTGCCAATCTTGGTGTTCTCTGGCAAATGCCAAACGTCCTGCACGGTGTTGGGCTGTAAGCACAACCCCCACCTGTGGACGTCGGACACTCATGGAGTCTGTTTCTGACCGTTTGTGCAGACACATGCACATTTGTGGCCTGCTGGAGGTCATTTTGCAGGGCTCTGGCAGTGCTCCTCCTTGCACAAAGGCGGAGGTAGCGGTCCTGCTGCTGGGTTGTTGCCCTCCTACGGCCTCCTCCACGTCTCCTGATGTACTGGCCTGTCTCCTGGTAGCGCCTCCATGCTCTGGACACTACGCTGACAGACACAGCAAACCTTCTTGCCACATCTCGCATTGATGTGCCATCCTGGATGAGCTGCACTACCTGAGCCACTTGTGTGGGCTGTAGACTCAGTCTCATGCTACCACTAGAGCGAAAGCATTCAAAAGTGACCAAAACATCAGCCAGGAAGCATAGGAACTGAGAAGTGGTCTGTGGTCCCCACCTGCAGAACCACTCCTTTATTGGGGGTGTCTTGCTAAATGCCTATAATTTCCACCTGTTGTCTATTTCATTTGCACAACAGCATGTTACATTTATTGTCAATCAGTGTTGCTTCCTAAGTGGACAGTTTGATTTCACAGAAGTGTGATTGACTTGGAGTTACATTGTGTTGTTTAAGTGTTCCCTTTATTTTTTTGAGCAGTCTAATTAGTAGGCTTTATATGTGTAGAATTAGTAGGTCTAATATAATTAGTATAATTATATGTGTAGAATTAGTAAGCCTAATAGAATTAGTAGGCCTAATAGAATTAGTAGACTTAATATGTGTAGAATTAGTAGGTCTAATAGAATTAGTAGGCATAATATGTGTAGAATTAGGTCTAATAGAATTAGTAGACTTAATATATGTAGAATTTGTAGGCCTAATAGAATTAGTAGTCTTAATATGTGTTGAATTAGTAGGCCTAATATGTGTAGAATTAGTAGGCCTAATATGTGTAGAATTAGTAGGCCTAATATAATTAGTAGACTTAATATGTGTAGAATTAGTAGGTCTAATAGAATTAGTAGACTTAATGTGTAGAATTAGTAGGCCTAATAGAATTAGTAGACTTAATATGTGTAGAATTAGTAGGCCTAATATGTGTAGAATTAGTAGGCCTAATAGAATTAGTAGACTTAATGTGTTGAATTAGTAGGCCTGATATGTGTTGAATTAGTAGGCCTGATATGTGTAGAATTAGTAGGCCTGATATGTGTAGAATTAGTAGGCCTGATATGTGTTGAATTAGTAGAATTAATATGTGTAGAATTAGTAGGCCTGATATGTGTTGAATTAGTAGGCCTGATATGTGTTGAATTAGTAGAATTAATATGTGTAGAATTAGTAGGCCTGATATGTGTTGAATTAGTAGACTTAATATGTGTTGAATTAGTAGGCCTGATATGTGTTGAATTAGTAGGCCTGATATGTGTTGAATTAGTAGGCCTGATATGTGTAGAATTAGTAGGCCTGATATGTGTAGAATTAGTAGGCCTGATATGTTTTGAATTAGTAGGCCTGATATGTGTTGAATTAGTAGACTTAATATGTGTAGAATTAGTAGGCCTGATATGTGTTGAATTAGTAGACTTAATATGTGTTGAATTAGTAGGCCTGATATGTGTTGAATTAGTAGGCCTGGTATGTGTTGAATTAGGAGGCCTGGTATGTGTTGAATTAGTAGGCCTGATATGTGTAGAATTAGTAGGCCTGGTATGTGTTGAATTAGTAGAATTAATATGTGTAGAATTAGTAGGCCTGATATGTGTTGAATTAGTAGGCCTGATATGTGTAGAATTAGTAGGCCTGGTATGTGTTGAATTAGTAGGCCTGGTATGTGTTGAATTAGTAGGCCTGGTATGTGTTGAATTAGTAGGCCTGATATGTGTTGAATTAGTATGCCTGATATGTGTTGAATTAGTAGGCCTGATATGTGTTGAATTAGTAGGCCTGATATGTGTTGAATTAGTAGGCCTGATATGTGTTGAATTAGTAGGCCTACTAGATTTTCCAGCTGTTGACACTGAAGATCATATGAATGTATAAGGACGTAGCATATTATGAATGAAGACCAGTCTAAGAAAACAATACTTTGTGTATATTTATATCCTTTAATAATGATCGGAAACATACTGTAACAAATTAACATCAAAGTCAACAGTGCACCAAAAACCGGTCAATGAATCTTCCACAAATATGTCCACAATTTCAACATTTGTCATTTTATTTTCAAACTATTACCAAATCAAAGTTATTCTGCTCCCATGTAATTACATTGTAGTACACTTTCAATACATTAGCCATTATCTTATCAAAAACATATGAGGATATTATTCATTTATGCATATAAGGCATGCAATACTATGTTTTGATATACCTGTGATAGACAGGTGAATTCGATTTAGAGCAAAGTTTATTTTGCCACTGTGGGACACACTGGGCAGGGGGGGGGGGGGGGTGCAGGATGGAGCAGCCCAGTAGCTGTATGCAGATCTATGATCATTAACTTATCACAGTTCGCTTGCAAAGGGAATTCTGGGGAAACCAGTACAGTCAGTAATATTAGGGCTGAGTACTGCCTTGTTTTAACACTGTTGTAATACCAAGAAAGCACCTAATATCTATTTATCATTTTGTGTCAGACCCAAACTATGATGAGCCCAGAGTCGGTGTCCCAGTTCAGCAGTGACGGTTTAGTTTTTCTAAACACTTCCCCTTCCATGAGAGTAGCTCTATAAAAATCAGAAATATCTTGTCAATGTTTTAGTGCAATACACATAATCTGTTAGTTTTACCAAAAGGGCATTTAGAATTATTTCCCTACAAAAACAAGATACATCGTTAAAAATAAGTTAACAGACTTTTAAAGTTTTATTTTTAAACACATTGAAAGACAGGCGCATATAAACCAACGTCCACACAGACTCAAGTCCGAACACACACACACAAAAAACACCATCAAATATGATTCAATAAAAACCGGATAATCGATTCCATTGGTGAAGTGGGTAAACAGAAATGAAAACATTCTGTTGACATGACTCTCTACGTCGGCAAGTCAAGAGGGCGGTGTTATAAGAACCTCTTTGGATCCAGACAAAAGCACTCTAGAACACAGGCCACTCGTCTGGCTATAGAACCACTTTGATTCAGGGTCTCGGACATCATTCTGTTGCGGTCTATTAATAAAGTCCCAGCCCCCATCCTCTATTCTGTCTAGTTCTGGGAGACCAGTCAAAGCAAAGCAAGCCAAGAGAGCTCGTGATAATGGAATTTTAATTGATGACAGCCTCTCTTTTAAATTGCATATTCAACAACTTACAAACAAATTTAAGCTAAAATTGGGATTTTATTTTAGGAATAAGGCCTGTTTTTCTTTTGAAGCCAGAGGGAGGCTAGTATCAGCTACATTTATGCCTTTACTAGACTATGGGGGATATTTTATATATGAATGCTTCCACTCAGTGTTTGAGATCAATTGACACCCTTTACCATGGCACTTTGAGATACCATGCACTTTGTATACCAGGGTTGGCTGGCCTTCTCTAGTCACTCGTAGGCTCAGTCACTGGTATACTTTTATTTACAAAGCCATTTTGGGTTTACTACCTTTTTATTTGGGCATTTTTATTGTTCAGAAATGTGGTGGGTACTCTCTTCGTTCGCTGGACTTTATCCTGCTAACTGTTCCAAATGTCCCAACTGAATTTGGTAAAAGGTCTTTTAAACTGGAAGAACTTTTGAGGCTGATTCCCTGACCTGTCAATGTTTTTAATTTGCTGTTTTATACTCTTGTGAATTCAATGGTTTTTACTAGATTACTTGTAGTTTTTCATGTTGTCTGTCTGTCTGTCTTTTTTATTTATATGACTTGGTGCTGCCTATCTTGGCCAGGGTGCTCTTGGAAAAAGAGATTTTAATCTCAATGAGCCCTTCCTGGTTAAATAAAGGTTAAATAAAATAAATAAATATAACAAAGCTCAGGACTCCCAGAGGACTTGAGTTTCCTCCGTCCTGCTTTGAGCTGGAATGGGTCCTATCACTCTGACACACTTTTACCTGATGTGTAACTAAAGCCTATGGTCTGAACCCGCTATCCCACTGAACCAGCTATGAACAGCAATAACAAATCATCTCCTGTAGTTTCCAACAAATATTTTGGAATTATTTGACTTTTTTTTATTTTTAATGTTGTATATCTTTTTTTCTATTATTTTTGTCAATCACTCAATGAGGTAGGTAATCCAGATTATGTCTATTTTGTTCGAACATGACACATTTAGGGAAAGGCACTCCCTGTAGGACTGCTATTTTTGCCACTATTATTTACAGTATTGCGATGTGACTCTGGCTATGGAGATTGAACGGCATAACGTTTGGAATGCAATGCCAACGGACAGAATCTGTGATACTGTATATTAATCACAGGTATATCTGAGATGGATTTGGAGATGCTTTAAGGTATGTGGATTTCTATGTCCCGTAACTCAAGCCAACGCTTACAGATGACTCACATATAATATGTTTTTTTTGGGGGGGTCAACTGCCTCAGTTGTCACAACTGTCTTGTATTTTAGCACAGGAATAGAAATTTGTTGCAGCTCAGCTCCTCGTAAAAAAAATAATCATTTACTGACAGAACCTGGAATGTTCCGTAAGCATTAAGGATTCATGTACTTTTGTGAACTGCAACACCATTCAACTTCAATTCCAAACAATGTCAAAGCTACATTCCTTCATACAGGAAAGAGTTCAAAACCTAGAGGCTGCCATTATACAAAGACAAGAGTAGAAAAGGCAACGTTGTTAAAAGGATTTAGCCAACAAAGCAAACATACAAGGTATATTCAGTTTTGTTACCAAAAAGTTTCCAAGAATATGTTTTACTACCTTAAAAAGACAAAGGGAGCTAAATAAAATAAAAACGATGTATTTTATTCAGTTGTGCACTGAGATTTTTGCCAAATTGTACAGAGACGGTGGTGCCAACGGTGAAGTGTATGCTAGCCATAATAACAATATTTGAGAATGAATCTAAGCTAATTTAAGCTTGTTTCCCACTGACACCAAATATCACTCTGTAATAATACTCACACCAAAAGGCTTAAGAATAAAACAATTACCGTAATAATAGACATTTACTGAGAAGTACTACTGCTCAATAAGATGTATCATTATCATACCGATGCCTGATAGCCTAAGTGCTGGAACTTCACAGTTGACCTTTGCTCCCTAGGCTAATCATGGTCATGTTGCCAATTTGACCTGAGGTGACCCCGGGGCCTCTTACTCGCGTGGCTGATACTTTTACAGCCGTGGTGAAACTGAAGACGACACGTGGAGTGAGGAATAGTTGAACTACTCTTAGAGAGGTAGTTAGAGTGTGGGCCGAAGTGGTTGGGAGTTAAATACTACACCAAGGGTACTGTTGGAAGAAATCTCTTACAACAGAGCCATTGTTTTTTTTTCCTGATGAGTGCATTTGAATTATTTCACAGTATAATCTAAAGCTTAGACAATAATACAAGCTTAGAAAATATAGATGAAATACAGCTATATAAATATATATACAAACATCCATAATTTCCACTTCCTTTAAGACATATTGTAGCTATGAGCTCTTCGACCGTCAGAGTCGCTACAGAACGCTGCAGAAATGATATCCATCTTAATGAGGTGATTTCCAAACGGAGCATGCCCACTGAATTGCACTCTTTCCTGGGCTGTGTTTACTGCCGAGAGGACCGTTTGTGATGCATGGTCGTCCTCTTCTTCACGACAAAGAATTCTGTGGATGACCAGCAGAGAGAGAGAGAACAGGTGTTAGTTCCCAGTCCCAGTAATGTTCTATCAGGAAAATAATGTGTGCATCCCAAATGGCACCCTATAGTTCACTACTTTTAACCAGGGCCCAGAGGGTAAAAAGTAGGGCACTTGATATAGGGGATAGGGTGCAATTTGTGACGCACACATCAAGGCTTATAACAGGGTTATATAAACTGTTTGGAGACATAGCACAGGTAACACAGCGTTGTTGCATGGCCTGTTCCTAACATAGTTCACATACAGTGCTTTTGGCAGCACACTGAGGTATTCACAACTGTCACTCAATGGTTAATAAAAGGTTAATAACAGGTTCTTTTGACGTTCAAAACAACCTGTAAACGTATATTATCTCTCTTTAAATGAAGACCTCTGGGCTTATGGTTGCTATAATAATACAACATATACAACTGTATTTATTACTATTATTTATTTATTATCATCATAATTATAGTCACGTTAACCTCTGGACTCACTATTTGTGTCAGAAAATGTGTTTACCACTAACTCTCTATTGCTTTTTTTCGTACGGCTTTTGTATGAAGCCCAATAGAAGGAAAAAGGAGGGAGGAAAGATTGTTCATTGACACTGACCTGTTATGGCGGCTTGTCTCCGTTTGACTGCTCCTGCCCTCTGGCTGGCCGTCTTCTTCTCTGGCCTCTGGATCGTATAGCTCTCCCTGGTGGTCACCTCCAGGTACTCCTCACCACAGCTGGACAACCCTGGAGACGATGCCCGGGCCAACCTGACATTCTCTCTCCCCGCCCTCTGGCCGTCGATGCCAATAACCGGCTTCATCAACACACAGCTGCGGTAGAACGCCGGCACATCCTGGCATTTCATCTCCTCCCACTCCACGCTGGCGCCCTTGGCGGCCGGCTGGCCAGTGTTGAAGTCAAAGTCCCAGCGCTTGTTGGCCGACTCCACGCTCATACCCAGGTGCCTCTGGAAATCCTGTTGCAGCTGCTCGTGGTCCACAGGCCCAAACAGGTTCCTCCTCACCGGGCCCTGGGCCCTGCGCTTCAGCTCCTCTACACTCCGACAGACCAGCATGGCCCCGTCAGATGATAATGATGCCATCTTAATGTCCCTGAGAGAGAAAGGGAGATGGTTAGAGGTGAGGTGTCTGTTTTTTCTATGAGGTGTGACCCAGGTCACCATTGGTGTGGTCTAGGTTTAGGCTACGCACAAACATACCAGCGTTTGACCTTTTGGAACATCGTTGAGTTTAATGTTATCAAACACACATGCCCTACCTCCCTCACATTCAACTCTGGACCTTGAAGACAGTTCCACTGCATTTTTGTCATTGTTCCCCCTAATCAGGGATTGATTTAGACTTTGGACACCAAGTGTGTGCAATTAATCATCAGGTAGAACAGAAAACCAGCAGGCTCCGGACATCGTAGGGTAAGAGTTGAGTACCCCAGCCCTTAGTAATTAACCATATGGTAAGAGACCCACACACCAAATAAATCTCCAACATCCACAGAATCAGAATAGAAGAACACCTGATGTAAAAATGAACCTGCTCCACCTGCTCTGGTCTCTGCTCTGGCTGCCAGAGGTGAAAGGTCAGGAGGAAAGGTCACATGGTGCGGACCGGGAAACGTATGGAAAATGTTTCACCTCACGTGAGAATGTTTCATGTGCTCTTCTAGTAACCCCATGTAATTGCAGGGATACATTCTGAACTTCAGGAATGTTACACGTTTTTGTAGTTTACTATTTACAACCGTCCAAAACTAGTGTTGTAAATTCCCACCTTGTTTTTGTGACATGCAAACATTCTACCCATCAAGGAAACCTGGCCCTGTATCCACAAAGCCTCTCAGAGTAGGAGTGCTGATCTAGGATCAGTTTAGTCTTTTAGATCATAATGTATATGATTATATGGACAGATCCTAGATCAGCACTCCTACTCTGAGACTCATTGTGGACTGATCAGCTTTTTTGTTGAAATGTTCAAAGTCACATAATTCCCCACAGCGATTATATTCAAAACATGACAGCAAGTAAAACAGTATTCAGCCTACATTACGACTTCCAAAGTCTAGAAAATATTCATTCATATTCAATAGATCACATGTAACAGTCTGACTTCCTGAAATGAATACCTGTTCGGTTGGTCAGAGTTGCCTTGCTGAGTCTATCCTAGGTCCTATAATGACAAAGTCCCTCAAAAGTTCCCTTCACTGAAACATCTAGATCTTTTTTTTTTCGTATTATTTTGCCTCCTTGAAATACAGTGTTACCCGCCAGAGTGTAACAGTCAGTTACCCACTATCAGCATTAGTGAATTGGAAGGAACCACACTGAAAAAGGTGCGCCAGACAGGCAGCGGACCATTCCTGCGCCTTGGCTCATCCAAAAAAATCGTTACACGGCAAACTTTACAGCGTCTGGGATGCAACTATTAAAACGTCTGGCTTAAAATGCCAGCCCCCTCATACAAAGAAAAGGGCTTGAGTAAAAGAAACCATTATTCCACATTGAGAACATTAGGTTTTATGGATCAGATGGACAACCTTTTAGGACGTTCATCTATAAAGAAAACTCAAAGAAACAGCCAAATTGAAAATAAAACACACCAAAAATAAATAATAATAAATGTTTGAATCAATGTTTTTCTTTAATAGCTGATGGGTTATTGATGCTGGGTTGTTTTTCTTTAATAGCTGATGGGTTATTGATGCTGGGTTGTTTTTCTTTAATAGCTGATGGGTTATTGATGCTGGGTTGTTTTTCTTTAATAGCTGATGGGTTATTGATGCTGGGTTGTTTTTCTTTAATAGCTGATGGGTTATTGATGCTGGGTTGTTTTTCTTTAATAGCTGATGGGTTATTGATGCTGGGTTGTTTTTCTTTAATAGCTGATGGGTTATTGATGCTGGGTTGTTTTTCTTTAATAGCTGATGGGTTATTGATGCTGGGTTGTTTTTCTTTAATAGCTGATGGGTTATTGATGCTGGGTTGTTTTTCTTTAATAGCTGATGGGTTATTGATGCTGGGTTGTTTTTCTTTAATAGCTGATGGGTTATTGATGCTGGGTTGTTTTTCTTTAATAGCTGATGGGTTATTGATGCTGGGTTGTTTTTCTTTAATAGCTGATGGGTTATTGATGCTGGGTTGTTTTTCTTTAATAGCTGATGGGTTATTGATGCTGGGTTGTTTTTCTTTAATAGCTGATGGGTTATTGATGCTGGGTTGTTTTTCTTTAATAGCTGATGGGTTATTGATGCTGGGTTGTTTTTCTTTAATAGCTGATGGGTTATTGATGCTGGGTTGTTTTTCTTTAATAGCTGATGGGTTATTGATGCTGGGTTGTTTTTCTTTAATAGCTGATGGGTTATTGATGCTGGGTTGTTTTTCTTTAATAGCTGATGGGTTATTGATGCTGGGTTGTTTTTCTTTAATAGCTGATGGGTTATTGATGCTGGGTTGTTTTTCTTTAATAGCTGATGGGTTATTGATGCTGGGTTGTTTTTCTTTAATAGCTGATGGGTTATTGATGCTGGGTTGTTTTTCTTTAATAGCTGATGGGTTATTGATGCTGGGTTGTTTTTCTTTAATAGCTGATGGGTTATTGATGCTGGGTTGTTTTTCTTTAATAGCTGATGGGTTATTGATGCTGGGTTGTTTTTCTTTAATAGCTGATGGGTTATTGATGCTGGGTTGTTTTTCTTTAATAGCTGATGGGTTATTGATGCTGGGTTGTTTTTCTTTAATAGCTGATGGGTTATTGATGCTGGGTCGTTTTCTTTATTGCGCTGTGACTGGCTCAGTGTTCTGTCACTCATGGGAACCTTATGCAATTCCCAAGCTTAAGTCCTTAGAAAAGGTAGACATCAATATTTCAGCCCTTTGGGTCCTGCCATAGAGTTATATTACAAGTGCCCTTCCAAGAAGGCTCAAGGTCATTGGCCACAGAAATGACATCAAATCACGTTATATGTACAGTAGCTTTGATTGGACTGATCATGTCAACATCTTACTTTCACAATCTTAGCTAGCGGTCATCATCATGAATCAAGTCGACAATCTACTGACAAATCCTTTTTAATACTTGTCATTTGAAGAGAAATAATGAAGAGAAACTATAGATAAAACGTACCGGTGCTCATCAGCCATTGGATATAAACATTACACAACAATTTGGAGATCGCAAATTCAACAATGAGTGGTTTGTAAGGAATCAGTGTGAGTGGCTAACTGCAAGCATTGCAACTGGGAAGTCTGGAATAAACAGCTCAAACTGGGAAAATGCATTTTGAACGGTCATTCAACTTGCAAATTGTAAATTCGGCATCTTCCTCTTTGATGACAAAATTTGCCCACAAAGGAAAGCCGAGCCACTTTCCTGTTCAAGCACATCACAACAACGTCCAACAATGTCTTATGCTGCTTCATAAATGATGTAGGATGCCAGAGAGATATGTGTACTGTAGAGAAGAAAGTAATACTAAGTGTATGTTGTGTAGTAAGCTGTTAGGAGCCCATGTGCCTCACCCTAATAATTTGGTCTATTTTCACCAACGCGGTATTGTAAACACATCATTCCTGGCCGGTGTGTGCTTGTTTACTAACTTTTTTTTGTACAGCTTTGACAGTGCTACTGATAGTAGTGGTGACGCTTGGCTTGCACGTGCAAATTCAGCACACACACCATTCTACATAATTGTGTTATTTGATGTGTCAAATTAAAAGCTTATTTAATGAGTCATATAAATAGTGTTATATGAAGTGTATCTTTTTTGACACACAAAGACCCAAACAGCGTTCAATGTGCCTTACCTTAATTTGGTCCATTTTTTAAATCTCTTTTATTTTTACCTCTTAATTTCACCTACTTTTCTAACTTGGTGGTGCACATGTAGCCTATAACCTGTTTTAGAGAAATGTAAACATTGAATATTGTAAGAGCTTTTTTTGTCTGTTTATATGCCCCCTTTATTTATCCTACGGTTCTGACTTGTTGTACACTGTAAGAACAGCCCTTGCTCTGAATTCTGTCGCCTTACATTTCCAAAGTGCTGAACAAATAGTTATATTGACTACGTCCGTCGTCGCTCCCTCATTAATGTCTTAATCGAAATTACGGATTGCATCTCATCCGCTTGTCGTCCCCTTATGCCATAGTTTGTACATCTCAATTGTCAGTAGAAATCACATTTGTTTAAGCAAGTCAGGCATCCCAAATCTTTTTTTCTGCCACCAAGATTTTCATGCTAAAATCACCACTGGGTGGAATGCTTAACCACCTGAAAAGGCAACCCCGTGAGACCCCAAATAGTTGTTTGCAGCAGCGCATCTGCATTATGAATTCAAGTAGATTTTTATTAATTTGTCATAGTGTTTTAATGGAAAACTGAGGTTTAAACATTAAGAAAGGTTTACTATTTGTCACATCCCTAATGGTTAACACATTTTAAGGTTGAACAGACACTTTTATAGCTTTAATGAGGCTTACACAACTGTATGAGTTCCTCAAGAGCCTATGGATATCCAAATTGTTGGGATAGTTAGCACTTCGTTACAATATGGAAATAGTAATGTTACTCATTTTATATTAAAATATGTAATGTGCAAAAATATTCTAGGAACATTTTATTTTGCACTGTACAAACTTAACATCATGAACAAGAATGACACTTAGTTACTTTTGGCCACGTCAGAGACGATCTGAAAGCCACGCCCCTTATAAGAAACGCCTCCTGAAAAGAACATTGTAAAAAAAGACCGAGTTGCTGAAAGTAAATAAAAACACGATTGATGGTTAAATGAACCCATGTTGGGGTAATTCAAGAAAGAATTCAGCATGTGTTCTGTCCAATATTTACCTTGTGCTGAGTTACCAAATAACACAAATGGTGTTGTTTTTAACCCAGCATTTGTTTGAGTGTAAGAATCTTGAGGAAAACAGGAGCAAGAACCAGGGAATTGATGGGGTTGAGCATGGCCTGTCAACTGTGTTAAAACAAATGTACATTATATTCGTTGCTCTTTAGCTATAGATATTGAATAACTTACATAAAGCTTAATCATAAAGATTATAGTAGGCTTTGTATGATATACGTTAGTCCTACTATGCCATAGATGCCCATACTCTACACTGCGTTCATGACGCAGTTTGAGAATATTCTTATTAGCCTGTTCAGTGAACAAATATTTTCAACGTGGTTAGAAAACAAGTTTTACGTTAAATCCTTTGACTGAAATAGTATTCTTTCCAATAACATATTTTTTAAATGAAAATAACAACATTATCCTAAACGAATAGAAACTGTCATCCCTTCAACAGCAACAGCTCAACTCTTGCGTGTGAAAGTTGTTTGCGTCGAAAAAGTGGGCGCGGTAACTAGATCATTTACAACTCTGGAATCCCCAGACCCACACAAACATTCTCAACCTCCGATAATAATTATGTCCAACTTCTCCAAATAGGCGATAAGATGAGAAAAAGTTTGAAATACATTTTAAGAGTACGGCACCCGAAATCATTGCCAGATGTTAAAATAGATTCAAATGAGCCTTATTGAAGATAGCACAGCAGAAGTATACATCACAGATGACGCAGTTACATTCGCATACTACATGAGATGTTGATCAATGAGATGCAACAGAAAAAATACACATGGACAATAACAACCCGAAACGGCACAGATTTGCCTCTGCAAAGTCTGAATAAGAATGCAAAACTTCTCAAATGCTGCCAATATGTGACTTCTCTTACCAGCAGTGTCCAATGATGCACTCAAATGTGAAATAATGTTGCGATTCCTGATGTTGTTGCTCAAAAATAAAATGAGGCGCCTCACCGAAGTATAGACTGATACTCTTCACTGTCCACGATGAACTAATATAACTTTAAAAGCTCCCAGTTATTGCGCTCCCTTGTCCCCTTATGTGACTTGTTTGTTCCAACAAGGCAATGGGAAGTTCTACCGCCACAGAAGACTTAATCACGTGATAATCATCATAACAATCCGGGGTTTGGAGCTTGGACAATGCCCAAGGAAAACACCTTGATGTAATCAGTCATTCCTGATGTCTTTAAATAAATGACATCATATGACACAAAGGGTTGGTAAATGTGTGCACCCTGGCCTTGCATTCTTCAGTGCACTTAGAAAAAAAGGTGCTATATCTAGAACCGAAAATGGTTATTCGACTGTCCCCATATGAAAACCCGTTTTGGTTCCAGGTAGAACTCTTTCCACACACAGAGGGTTCTACTTGGAACCCATAATAGTTATACCTGGATCCAAAAAGGGTTATCCTATGGGGACAGCCAAATAACCGTTACGGAACCCTTTTTTCTAAGAGTGTAGGCTAATGCAAAATCTGGCATACAATAAAAATAACATTGGTGTGGACTAATTTCTTGAAATCAAGAAACATTTTATGAGTTTTTCAATAGATGTCTTACCTCGTTTTCATCATAAGAAAGTTTTGAAGTTCCGTGAGTGGTAAGATTCGAACTGCGCGCAAAGACTTGCTGCACTGTGCCAGAGTTATACTCTCTAAGTAAAATATCTTGGCACGTAGGACCCATTTTCCCAGCTCTTTTGAATGTGACACATTCTTATGTTGGCATTGCGTCACGTTTTGCAAAGGCTGCGTTCCAAGACCATAAGTCACGTTGAATTTCAACGTGATCTAGTCAACCTTCTACTCCATTTTGTATTTTTTTTCTCCCGCAGTTTATATAACCTACGTTTCATTTAGGTACAGTCATCTCCCGCTCGAAAAGTTCTCAATGGGATTTAATAGGCACAAAATGTTTTTTTGGTTGCTTTGCTCTGTTTTCTTAAAGTTTGACCTATATTTGAGACAGTCAGATTACTATTTAGAACAGTAGGTTACAGATCAAGCATAAGGCCTATGTTAGTCTATTATGTTCGTCTAGTTAGTCTATTGGGCTATCTATTAGTATTAGTCATAATTAACATTAATTAATTATTCTAACTAACTTGAATTACAATGTTAGTGTAAATAAACTAATATTTAATGAAAATGTATTAAAACATGTACAAAGCTTTATTAATATACTATTATAGTAGGCCCACATATGGACAACAACAAGGCTGCGTTTACACAGGCAGCCAATTCTGATCTTTTTTTCACTAATTGGTCTTTTGAACAATCAAATTAGCTCTGAAAAAGAGCTGATGTGAAAAGACCTGATGTGATTGGTCAAAAGACCAATTCATGGGAAAAAATATCAGATTTGAACTGCCTGTGTAAACTGCAGCTGAAGTGTCATATTATTATTGATGATTTATGTCTTGTTATACATTTTAATTAATGTGTTTAGCATCCTGTTCTTGCACTCTCACAGAGGGTTAAATTATGTCAATAAGATTAAAAATATATTTTAAAAAAATGTTTGGTTAGGCTATACAAAGTTGTTAACCATTTCCAGTGAATAACTGAGTGGAAGATTAGTGATTAATATGATAATGACATTTGCATCTTTGTTCTAATTAATGCGCTATCTTCAGCCTATAAACATTTCAGAGGTGTTGGGTTAAATGCGGAAGACACATTTCAGTTGAATGCATTTAGTTGTACTGACTAGGTATCCCCCTTTCCCTTTCAACACATATCTCCTACATATGATACATAATAAGCCTACATAAAGTACATTTAATGAACTAACCTGGTTTATAGCCTGCATAATTAATAGATATAGCTAGTTGTCCTTGTATAGGCTACTTACATCTCAGTCCAATCCTTTTTTTAAATCCCATAAACGTTATGTTTGTGATTCAAGGCTTATCTGTCAATAAGAGTGACATGTAGTCTAAGCTACACAGTCCAGTTTTAAAGTCATGTATATGGTGTCACTATTAAAGTCATTTCTCCTTCCTTGTTCCTTTATTACATACCAGTGGATGTCCTTCCTCATAGGTCCTTTCTCCTCTTTCAGTTCTTACATGGTTGTGGGGTGATGTCATAGGGACTGTTTGTTCAGGGGCCAACACCCAACACCACTCCTCAGTCTGTCCCAGGTTTCCAGAACAACGGCTATTGCTATTTATACACATCAGCTGATGTAATGTACACGACATACAGTATCACTTTCCCACTGAATTGTATATTGGCATCCCAAACATGCCAACTAGAGGTCACTTTTGAACATTTGACTCGGAAGTTGATTTGATGCTTTGATGCCGATTTCTCTGGTGGTAGTATTATCATAACACAGCTGGCCGACCAGGCCGTCTACCCTCTTCACCTATCTCTCCATCTCTCCCCTCTCTCTCTATCTCTCTCTCTCCCCGAGACGAGTTTAAAACACAGGTAATCATGATCTGTAGAGCTGGCAAGGATGTGTTTGAGATATGGTCCTTGGTTAGAGTGCACTTTGTTAGTTGCACATTATCAGATAAGGGTTAGGCAGGATTCTTCCAGAAGAGAATGACTGGGCGTCTACATTTGATTCCAGCTCAGTCATGGCGACTATTGTCTTATGACAGAGTAATGGGTTGACTCACTCAATGACTGTTCCAGCTCTTGAGAGTGTGCCCATGACAGTGCCCATGACTCTCTGAATTCAGCTGGTACCATATTAGAACGAATCAGTCTGTGGGTTGGGCTCAATTGGAATTAAAGGCAGTCAATTTCAGGAAGCAAACTGAAATTAAAATTAAATGATTGAAAAAGGGAGCATCTATTTTTAATGGCTTATTAATTAACTGAAAAGGAGAAGTTATTCATGTCAAAAGTTTTAACATTTTAGGAATTCAAATTCAATTGGAATTGAGCCCAACCCTGGTGCATAGTGGTTTGTATACATTGTAATGTTTGGATTATCATCAGCAGACCATGAAGCTCCTCAGTGTTTGTGGGAAATGTGTTCCTCTGTTGTTTTCCCTCGACCCTGTCCTTATTTACTGAATGTCTATTGTTCTCCAGGACAGTCTTTAATCCTCCTGTCTGTCTGCAATATAATTTAACCTCAATGTTTGCTGATTCCTCTGTTCACATCACAGTATTGCTAAGGACAGCACATTAGCACATTGACCCATGATGTCTACAGAGTACAGTCCCTTTAGAAACACACACTTAGCACAACAGCCCATACCCTAACTGGCACAAAGTATATTGTATTATATGACTGAGTGGGCCCTATTATGTATTGTGTTGGATGATAATCATATCATCTAAAAATAGCTATCATTCGTTTGACATGGAAGATGTTTTAGAACAATCTCATAAATCTGTATTGGTCTTGTAAAAACACTACAGAAATCAGTAATCACTTTTCTGCTATCACTACAAGAATGTCCCACGCTGAATCCTGTTGGTCAAACTCGGAATGTACCACAACTTTCTAAAAGAAAAAAAGGGGAGCAATCTTGTCAATGGGCTTCTGAGTGTGAGGAAGCTCTGAAATTAAATACTTGCCGGCTTATATGCCCCAAGGTAGTAAATGTGCACAGAGCGTAGGAGGCACTGCAGAGGACACAGTTCACAGTTTCATGTCTACAGGAAGTCTATAGTAAGAGGAAGTGGAGAACCACAGAGAGAAAGACATCGGTTCACAGGTGTAGGGGGTTTCACATGCCCTTCTGACAGAATTAACCAATGCTCACAGATACTACAGAAAGTATCAGTTTATATGCTCATGGAGACCATAAAGTATGTCCCACAAGCTAGTATCACAAGCACATGGGGTTTCATTAGTTGGTTGTCAACAATGCAGGGCACCCCATAATGCTAAAATGGTTCATCACACTATTTTCAGGAAGTTCTCAAGATTCTCCTAGAAATGAGGATATTCACTGCCTTTGCTAGCTCTTATGTGGTCCTGATAGTAATACCATATCATCAGACTTTGGCTACAGGGAAAAGAAGGGAGGCAGGCTGTCAGATTCCAGTAGTGACATGCCTGCTTCTACAGTCAATTAATTGAAAATATAAGAGTACTAAAAGACTACTACCTCCCATTTTCTGTCTCCCTAAGGCTCAATATCATACTCCCTCAAAATTCAGCCACATAGTATACAGTGGGGCAAAAAAGTATTTAGTTCAACCACCAATTGTGCAAGTTCTCCCACTTAAAAAGATGAGAGAGGCCTGTAATTTTCATCATAGGTACACTTCAACTATGACAGACAAAATTAGGGGGAAAAATCCAGAAAATCACATTGTAGGATTTTTTATGAATTTATTTGCAAAGTATGGTGGAAAATAAGTATTTGGTCAATAACAAAAGTTTATCTCAATACTTTGTTATATACCCTTTGTTGGCAATGACAGAGGTCAAACGTTTTCTGTAAGTCTTCACAAGGTTTTCACACACTGTTGCTGGTATTTTGGCCCATTCCTCCATGCAGACCTCCTCTAGAGCAGTGATGTTTTGGGGCTGTTGCTGGGCAACACGGACTTTCAACTGCCTCCAAAGACTTTCTATGGGGTTGAGATCTGGAGACTGGCTAGGCCACTCCATGACCTTGAAATGCTTCTTACGAAGTCACTCCTTCATTGCCCTGGCGGTGTGTTTGGGATCATTGTCATGCTGAAAGACCCAGCCACGTTTCATCTTCAATGCCCTTGCTGATGGAAGGAGGTTTTCACTCGATACATGGCCCCATTCATTCCTTCCTTTACAAGCATCAGTCGTCCTGGTCCCTTTGCAGAAAAACAGCCCCAAAGCATGATGTTTCCACCCCCATGCTTCACAGTAGGTATGGTGTTCTTTGGATGCAACTCAGCATTCTTTGTCCTCCAAACACGACGAGTTGAGTTTTTACCAAAAAGTTATATTTTGGTTTCATCTGACCATATGACATTCTCCCAATCTTCTTCTGGATCATCCAAATGCTCTCTAGCAAACTTCAGACGGGCCTGGACATGTACTGGCTTAAGCAGGGGGACACGTCTGGCACTGCAGGATCTGAGTCCCTGGCGGCGTAGTGTGTTACTGATGGTAGGCTTTGTTACTTTGGCCTCAGCTCTCTGCAGGTCATTTACTAGGTCCCCCCGTGTGGTTCTGGGATTTTTGCTCACCGTTCTTGTGATCATTTTGACCCCACGGGGTGAGATCTTGCGTGGAGCCCCAGATCGAGGGAGATTATCAGTGGTCTTGTATGTCCTCCATTTCCTAATAATTGCTCCCACAGTTGATTTCTTCAAACCAAGCTGCTTACCTATTGCAGATTCAGTCTTCCCAACCTGGTGCAGGTCTACAATTTTGTTTCTGGTGTCCTTTGACAGCTCTTTGGTCTTGGCCATAGTGGAGTTTGTAGTGTGACTAATTGAGGTTGTGGACAGGTGTCTTTTATACTGATAACAAGTTCAAACAGGTGCCATTAATACAGGTAACGAGTGGAGGACAGAGGAGCCTCTTAAAGAAGTTACAGGTCTGTGAGAGCCAGAAATCTTGCTTGTTTGAAAATACTTATTTTCCACCATCATTTGCAAATAAATTCATAAAAAATCCTACAATGTGATTTTCTGGATTTATTTTCTCATTTTGTCTGTCATAGTTGAAGTGTACCTATGATGAAAATTACAGGCCTCTCAAATTTTTAAGTGGGAGAACTTGCACAATTGGTGGCTGACTAAATACTTTTTTTGCCCCACTGTATATTGCAACCCAAGCTGTGCAGAGCAATAATGGTATGGCAATAACAAGTAGCAAACCATGACGGACCCCCCACACCTCCAATCTCCCACATGATTGAGTAAAGGAGGGGAAAGGAGGTGTCAGTAGGGGATTAGTAGTCCTCCAGCTGTAGGAGTAGCAGGTGGGTGAGGAGGGGAGAGGGGGACTTGGTTCAATTTCATGGGGGATGAGTGGTGAATGCAAATCGGTGGTGGGGATTGGTGGGGGTGTAGGGGGGGTAGGTTGGTGAGGGAGAGAGTGCAGCAGCTGGATATTGTCAGGGGTGCACTGGGGGAGTAAACATTTCAGGCTGAACTGGTTTAAGATGAACTGTGCCTGGGGATGCCAGGCCTGGTGCTTGTTTTTGGGGGGTTAGCAGGACTGTTTTTGGGGGGTTAGCAGGACTGTTTTGGGGGGGGCTAGCAGGACTGTTTTTTGGGGGGGGGCTAGCAGGACTGTTTTGGGGGGTCTAGACTCTTTTTGGGGGGACTAGCAGAACTGTTTTGGGGGAGCTAGCAGGACTGTTTTTGGGGAGGTTAGCAGGACTGTTTTTGGGGGAGCTAGCAGGACTGTTTTATGGGGAGCTAGCAGGACTGTTTTTGGGGAGCTAGCAGGACTGTTTTATGGGGAGCTAACAGGGCTGTTTTTGGGGGGCTAGCAGGACTGTTTTTTGGGTTGCTAGCAGGACTGTTTTATGGGGAGCTAGCAGGACTGTTTTTGGGGGGGCTAGCAGGACTGTTTTTGGAGAGCTAGCAGGACTGTTTTGTGGGGGGCTAGCAGGACTGTTTTGGGGGGAGCTAGCAGGACTGTTTTTAGGGGGGCTAGCAGGACTGTTTTTGGGGGAGCTAGTAGGACTGTTTTTTTGGGAGCTAGCAGAACTGTTTTATGGGGAGCTAGCAGGACTGTTTTTGGGGGCTAGCAGGACTGTTTTTGGGGGGCTAGTAGGACTGTTTTATGGGGAGATAGCAGGACTGTTTTGGGGGGGGCTAACAGGACTGTTTTTGGGGAGCTAGCAGTGTGTGTGTGTGTGTGGATACAGTATAGACATGTCTAGATACAGTATACAGTGCATTCAGAAAGTATTCAGACTTTTGACCTTTTCCACAGTGTTACATTAGAGCCTGTTCTAAAATTGATCCAATTATTTTTTTCCCTCATCAATCTACACACAATACCCAATAATGACAAAGCACATTTTTGCATATGTATTAAATATAAAAAACAGAAATACCTTATTTGCATATGTATTCAGACCCTTTGCTATGAGACTCGAAAATGATCTCAGGTGCATCCTGTTTCCATTGATCATCCTTGAGATGTTTTTACAACTTGATTGGAGTCCACCTGTGGTAAATTCAATTGATTGAACATAATTTGGAAAGGCACACAACGGTCTATATAAGGTCCCACAGTTGGCAGTGCATGCCAGAGCAAAAACCAAGCCATGAGGTCGAAGGAATTGTCGAGACAGGATTGTATCGAGGCACAGATCTGGGGAAGGGTACCAAAACATTTCTACAGCATTGAAGATCCCCAAGAACATAGTGGCCTCCATCATTCTTAAATAAAAGAAGTTTGGAACCACCAAGACTCTTCCTAGAGCTGGTCGCAAGGCCAAACTGATCAATTAGGGGAGAAGGGCCTTGGTCAGGGAGGTGACTAAAAACTTGATGGTCATTATAACATGGCTCCAGAGTTCCTCTGTGGAGATGGGAGAATCTTCCAGAAGGACAACCATATCTGCAGCACTCCACTAATCAGGCCTTTATGGTAGTGTCCAGATGGAAGGTAGTGTCCTCAGGAAAAGGCACATGACAGCCTGCTTGGAGTTTGCCGAAAGGCACCTAAAGACTCTCAGACCATGAAAAACAAGATTCTCTGGTCTGATGAAACCAAGATTGAACTCTTTGGCCTGAATGCCAAGCTTCACATCTGGAGGAAACCTGGCACCATACCTACAGTGAAGCATGGTGGTGGCAGCATCATGCTGTGGGGACGATTTTCAGCGGCAGGGACTGGGAGACTAGTCAGGATAGAGAGAAAGATGAACGGAGTAAAGTACACAGAGATCCTTGAAGAAAACCTGCTCTGGTGCGCACAGGACCTCAGACCTGGGGGCGAAGGTTCACCTTCCAACAGGACAATGACCCTAAGCACACAGCCAAGACAATACAGGAGTGGCTTTGGGACAAGTCTCTGAATGTCCCAGCCAGAGCCCGGACATCTCTGGAGAGACCTGAAAATAGCTGTGCAGCGACGCACCCCATCCAACCTGACAGAGCTTGAGAGGATCTGCAGAGAAGAATGGGAAAAACCCAAATACAGGTGTGCCAAGCTTGTAGCGTCATACCCAAGAAGACTCGAGGCTGTAATCACTGCCAAAGGTGCTTCAACAAAGTACTGAGTAAAGGGTCTGAAAACATATGTAAATGTTATATTTCATTTTTTATTATTTTTATACATTTGTAAAAATGTCTAAAAACTTGTTTTTGCTTTGTCATTATGAGATATTGTGTGTAGATTGATGAGGGGGAAAAATGATTGAATCCATTTTAGAATAAGGCTGTAACGTAACAAAATGTGGAACAAGTCAAGTTGTCTGAATACTTTCCAAATGCACTGTATACAGGTGTGTGTGTGTGTGTGTGTGTATACAGGTGTGTGTGTGTGTGTATACAGGTGTGTGTATGTATACAGGTGTGTGTATGTATACGTGTGTGTGTGTGTGTGTGTGTGTGTATATGTGTGTGTGTGTGTGTGTGTGTGTGTGTGTATAGAGGTGCGTGTGTGTGTATACAGGGGTGTGTGTGTGTATGTCTGTATTGAGGGTACACAGTCGTCTGTTATTTTCAGAGTGTGTCTGTGGTTTAAGGTGATGATGTCCCTGCTCTTTGAAAGGTGTCTTTCCGTTAAATATATTCGGGTCGGTGGGCCAAGGAGTTAACTTTGTTTTCGTCCCAACGTATGTGCATGATGGAAAGTGACTCCAGCCCTCTTTCAATGACACCCTAAACCACACCAATAGCCCATGTTCTACTTTACCTATGCAATCCAACATACTGAAGGTAAAGTTTTGAGCTAAATTTGTACATTTCAGACCCATGCTTGTCTTGAATAGCATGTCTGTTCATTGTCTTTTGGAGGTAAGGTGAAATGCTGTTATGATTCCTGTGGTGTGTTTGTATCCTTATCTTCATCTGGTCCCCATCTGGTTTACATCTGGTCACAGTGTATAGGGCCCAGGACTGCGTGTGAATGCGTAAGCGTGTGAGCGTAGGTGAGTGAGGTTGTGCGTGCAACTAGCAAGGACCCTCTCACCCTCCAGCTGGATGGAGTGTGCTTGAACTGCTGGACAACTGTGATTGTGAGGCTTGATGGGTTAAAGCAAGTGTCAAACTCATTCCATGGGATCAAGGTTTTCGCTCCTCCCTTGTACTTAATTGATTAAAAAAGACCATTAATTAGGAAAGAACTCCCCTCACCTGGTTGTCCAGGTCTTAACTTGAAAGGAAAACCCAAAAAACAGCAGACACAAGACCCTCCATGGAATGAGTTTGACACCCCAGGGTTAAAGTAATAGAGTAGATGTCCAGATAAGTGAGTGTCTCCTGTAAGGGGAAACATTAGGGAGGTGGGCAGAGAGACCCTGTGCTGGGGAATGCTCAACTGTTAAGGGAGCTATGGTGACTGGGTCAAGTGGGCTCTGCTCCTTAAAAACGCTCTGATCTGGAGTGAGTCTGATCTTATGAACCTGACAGAGACAGAGACAGACAGAGACAGAGACAGAGACAGAGAGAGACAGAGAAAGAGAGAGAGAGAGAGGCAGGCAGGCGCGGGGCGGGGCGGGACAGGACAGGTGGACAGAAGTCGCTGCTATGATGAGTCCATGGGGAGCAGTGGTTTGTTACAGTGCTAATGCATTAGTGATCATCAACAAACAGCACATGTTTAAAACATTTTGGGGTTTGGTAACAACAATGTTTGGTAACAAGTAAAGTGAAGTCCTTACCCCATCTAAGTAGAAAGCCAGAGAAAAAGCCTACAAAGCCAAAGGATAAGTCATCATCCTATTGTTTTTATTGTAGCGTTAGGGCAAGAGAGAACTGTTTAAGTCCTGAGGCTATGATTTAATTGGGGTCTCTTCCGCCACGCTGATCCTCAACAATGGGACCCCACAGGGGTGCGTGCTCAGCCCCCCTCCTGTACCCCTTGTTCACCCATGACAGCGTGGCAACGCGCGTCTCCAACTCAATCATCAAGTTTGCTGACGACACAACAGAGGTAGGCCTCATTACCAACAATGACGAGACCGCCTACAGGGAGGAGGTGAGGGCCCTGGTGGAGTGGTGCCAGGAAATGAACCTCTCCCTCAACGTCAACAAAACGAAGGAGCTGATCATGGACTACAGGAGACAGCAGAGAGAGCATGCGTTTGTCCACGTCGACAGGGCAGCAGTGGAAAGGGTCAAAAGCTTCAAGTTCCTCGGCGTTCACATCACTGACGAACTGAAATGGTCCCTTCACATGGACGGTGTGGTAGAGAAGACAACCTCGGGAGGTCGAAGAAATTTGGCTTGGCCACCTAAAACACTCCCTAACTAAAACAGATGCACAATTGAGAGCATCCTGTCAGGCTGTATCACCCCCTATTACGGAAATTGCACCATCTGCAAGCACAGGGCTCTCCAGTAGGTGGTGCGGTCAGCCCAACGCATTACCGGGGGCCACACTGCCTGCCCTCCAGGACATCTACAGCACCCGTGTCACAGGAAAGCTAAGAAGATCATCAAGGGCCTCAGCCTCCCGAGCCACAGCCTGTTCACCTCGCTAACACCTAGAAGGCGGAGACAGTACAGGTGCATCAACGCTAGGACAGAGAGACTGATGAACAGGTTTTATCTCCAGGCCATCAGACTGTTAAACAGTCGCCATTAGCCGGCCTCCGCCCAGTACCCTGCCCTGAACCTTAGTCACTGTTACTAGCCGGCTACCACACCTGGTACTCAAACCTGAACCCTAGAGACTGCTGCCCAATATACATAGTCATTGAACGCTGGTCACTTTAATAATGTTTACATACTGTTTTACACACTTCATATGTATATACTGTATTCTAGTCAAGGCTGAACTATTGCTGTACACACCTCTTCTATGAATTTACTCTCCATACTGTCTATACACATCATTATATATATATATACACACACACACAGAGGTGCAACTTTGGTTTTAGAAGTGGGTGGAACATTATTATTTAAATGATTTATTTTTATTATCCAGTCAGATCAACACTCCAAACAGCGGAGGCATCCGCATGGTCCTAAAGCACACCGTTGCCTCGTTTTGTATCACATTCCAATGATAAAACTGGGAGGGGGACAAAAATGCAATGTACATGTCCACCCAGTCCTCAGCGAAAGTTGCGCCCCTGTATATATATATATATATATATATATATATATACACAGTATATATACACAGTACCAGTCAAAAGTTTGGACACTACTCATTCAAGGGTTTTTCTTTATTTTTACTATTTTCTACATTGTAGAATAATAGTGTGAATACATCACAACTATGAAGTAACACATATGGAATCATGTAGTAACCAAAAAAGTGATAAAACAAATCAAAATATATTTTATATTTGCCTTGATGACAGCTTTGCACACTCTTGGCATTCTCTCAACCAGCTTCATGAGGTAGTCACCTGGAATGCTTTTCAAGTTACAGGTGTGCCTTGTTAAAAGTTCATTTGTGGAATTTATTTTCTTCTTAATGTGTTTGAGCCAAGCAGTTGTGTTGTGACAAGGTAAGGGTTGTATACAGAAGATAGCCCTATTTGGTAAAAGTCCACATTATGGCAAGAACAGCTCAAATAAGCTAAGAGAAATGACAGTTCATCATTACTTTAAGACATGAAGGTTAGTCAATGTGGAAAATTTCAAGAAGTTTTAAAGTTTCTTCAAGTGCAGTTTCAAAAACCATAAAGCGCTATAATGAAACTGGCTCTCATGAGGACCGCCACAGGAAAGGAAGACCCAGAGTTACCTCTGCTGCAGAGGATAAGTTCATTAGAGTTAACTGCACCTCAGATTGCAGCGCAAATAAATGCTTCACAGAGTTCAAGTAACAGACACATCTCAACATCAACTGTTCAGAGGAGACTGTGTGAATCAGGCCTTCGTGGTAGAATTGCTGCAAAAAAACACTACTAAAGGACACCAATAAGAAGAAGAGACTTGCTTGGGCCAAGAACACGAACAATGAACATTAAACCGGTGGAAAACTGTCCTTTGGTCTGATGAGTCCAAATTTGAGATTTTTGATTCCATCCGCCGTGTCTTTGTGAGATGCAGAGTAGGTGAACAGATGATCTCCCCTGACCTGGACAACCAGGTTTGGTTTGGGCTTAATGGGACCATCATTTGTTTTTCAACAGGACAATGACCCAAAACACACCTCCAGGCTGTGTAAGGGCTATTTAACCAAGGAGAGTGATGGTGATGCATCAGATGACCTGGCCTCCACAATCACCCGACCTCAACCCAATGGAGATGGTTTGGGATGAGTTGGACTGCAGAGTGAAGGAAAAGCAGCCAACAAGTGCTCAGCATTTGTGAGAACTCCTTCAAGACAGTTGGAAAAGCATTCCTCATGAAGCTGGTTGAGAGAATGCCAAGAGTGTGCAAAGCTGTCATCAAGGCAAAGAGTGGCTACTTTTAAGAAACTAAAACACTTTTTTGGTTACTACATAATTCCATATGTGTTATTTCATAGTTTTAATGTCTTCACTATTATTCTACAATGTAGAAAATAGTAAAAATATGGAAAAACCCTTGAATGAGTAGGTATCCAAACTTTTGACTGGTACTGTATATATACTGTATATTCCGGACTCTGACATTGCTCATTCTGATATTTCTTCATTTCTTTCTTTTTGATTGCTGGATTGTGTGTGTGTGTTGTCTTGTGCTGCTAGGTATTACTACACCGTTGTAGCTTTTCACTACACCTGCGATAACATCTGCAAATCTGTGTACGCTCAACTTTGATTTGATGTCTCTGGTGCAGACCAGATTTATGTTGTTTATCTTGCTGGAGTCCTACAGCACGTAGCGTGACGCAAAGTCAATGGGCCTGATGTTTCAAAGATTTTAGCGCGTGGCCCAGTGACGTGTCAGTTTATTCCTTGCTGCTTTGATCTAGACTGACTCTGGTTGATTTTAGTTTGAGGATTATGTTATGTGAGTTGGAGATTGAAGACCCTGTCCTGGAGACCTCCAGAACAAGTCCTCCTGAGTTGACTTAGATCCTGTCATATAGATGTAGGAATCTCCCATGATGTAGCTGCAATACTTGGTGATTGAAGACAGTTTTAGTTTTTTTATCCTGGAAAATCTTGGCATTGAACCCACTGAACCAGACTGCACTGAATTGTACTCTTATACTGCCCCCACGTGGTTGTAAAAGGGCACAACCTTGTTTAGAAAGTTAAAAAATGTCATCTGTGAATCAACTGCTACCAGCAGTGAACAGGCACTACTGTTACAACAAGTAGCTTTGTCTCTATCTGCTGGATACAATGCTTCACTGCATTTTCCACCGACATCTGATGAGCGAATGGAAGGGAGAGGCCCATTGACTCTGTGTATGGTATAGGGCCCATTGACTCTGTGTATGGAATAGGGCCCATTGACTCTGTGTATGGTATAGGGGGAGGTCCATTGACTCTGTGTATGGTATAGGGCCCATTGACTCTGTGTATGGTATAGGGAGAGGCCCATTGACTCTGTGTATGGTATAGGGCCCATTGACTCTGTGTATGGTATAGGGAGAGGCCCATTGACTCTGTGTATGGTATAGGGAGTGGCCCATTGACTCTATGTATGGTACAGGGAGGCGTCAAGTCAGATTCTTTGTCCCACACCCATCTGAAAATTGGGAACACATAGTTCTGTTTTCTGTAGCATTTCTCGTCTGAGTTAGCCTGTTCACACATTCCCTTGCTGTAGTTATGGAACTTCCAATCTCTCTACTCATCATTTAAATGAGGCTAAGAGGATATTTAGATTGATGTGGTTTTAATACATCACCGGGGCCAAGCTTCCAGCCATCCAGGACCTCTATACCAGGTGGTGCCAGAGCAAGGCCCTAAAAATGGTCAAAGACTCCAGCCACCCAAGTCATAGACTGTTCTCTCTGCTACCGCACGGCAACTGGTGCCGGAGCACCAAGTCTAGTTCCAAGAGGCTTCAAAACAGCTTCTACCCCCAAGCCATTAGACTCCTGAACAGCTAATCAAATGGCTACCCTGGCTACTTGCATTGCCCCCCCCCCCCCTTCTACGCTGCTGCTACTCTCTGTTATTATCTAAGCATAGCCACTTTAATAACTCTACCTACATGTACATAATTACCTCAATTACCTTGACACCAATGCCCCCCGCACACTGACACATTGACTCTGTACCGGTACCCCCTGTATATAGCCCCGCTATTGTTATTTACTGCTGCTCTTTAATTATTTGTTATTCTTATCTCTTACTTTTTTAGCGATGTTCTTAAAACTGCATTGTTGGTTAAGGGCTTGTAAGTAAGCATTTCACTGTAAGGTCTACACCTGTTGGTTAAGGGCTTGTAAGTAAGCATTTCACTGTAAGGTCTACACCTGTTGGTTAAGGGCTTGTAAGTAAGCATTTCACTGTAAGGTCTACACCTGTTGGTTAAGGGCTTGTAAGTAAGCATTTCACTGTAAGGTCTACACCTGTTGGTTAAGGGCTTGTAAGTAAGCATTTCACTGTAAGGTCTACACCTGTTGGTTAAGGGCTTGTAAGTAAGCATTTCACTGTAAGGTCTACACCTGTTGGTTAAGGGCTTGTAAGTAAGCATTTCACTGTAAGGTCTACACCTGTTGGTTAAGGGCTTGTAAGTAAGCATTTCACTGTAAGGTCTACACCTGTTGGTTAAGGGCTTGTAAGTAAGCATTTCACTGTAAGGTCTACACCTGTTGGTTAAGGGCTTGTAAGTAAGCATTTCACTGTAAGGTCTACACCTGTTGGTTAAGGGCTTGTAAGTAAGCATTTCACTGTAAGGTCTACACCTGTTGGTTAAGGGCTTGTAAGTAAGCATTTCACTGTAAGGTCTACACCTGTTGGTTAAGGGCTTGTAAGTAAGCATTTCACTGTAAGGTCTACACCTGTTGGTTAAGGGCTTGTAAGTAAGCATTTCACTGTAAGGTCTACACCTGTTGGTTAAGGGCTTGTAAGTAAGCATTTCACTGTAAGGTCTACACCTGTTGGTTAAGGGCTTGTAAGTAAGCATTTCACTGTAAGGTCTACACCTGTTGGTTAAGGGCTTGTAAGTAAGCATTTCACTGTAAGGTCTACACCTGTTGGTTAAGGGCTTGTAAGTAAGCATTTCACTGTAAGGTCTACACCTGTTGGTTAAGGGCTTGTAAGTAAGCATTTCACTGTAAGGTCTACACCTGTTGGTTAAGGGCTTGTAAGTAAGCATTTCCCTGTAAGGTCTACACCTGTTGGTTAAGGGCTTGTAAGTAAGCATTTCACTGTAAGGTGTTGTATTCTTGAATTCGGCGCATGTGACAAATCAAATTTCATTTGATTTGATTTTACAGTAGGCTACATTGTCTTGACCCTTGAAAAAAATGAAATGGGGCCAAACTGCTCTCTGTGCTATGGTCACATTTTGACCAGGGTCACATTTTGACCAGGGTTACATTTTGACCAGGGTTACATGTTGCCATGGGCATCTGCAGCAAAACCCCAATGTAATCATTGATTTTCTTCTCTATGTCAGTGACAGAGTGTTGCGTGTCGTGTCAATTTGCCATTTCAACCAGGCTTACCAGACTCTCAAAAACAAATTGACACATTAAAAACATAAACAGTTATACTAGTATAATAGTGTACACTCTTAGAAACAAACTGCTATCTAGAACATAGAAGGGTTCTTTGGCTGTCCGTATAGGAGAACCCTTTGAAGAACCCTTGTTGGTTCCAGGTAGAACCCTTTAGGTTCCAAGTAGAACCATTTTGGGTTCCATGTAGAACCCTTTACACAGAGGGTTCTACATGAAACCCAAAATGGTTCTACATGGAACCAAAAAAGGTCATCCTATGGGGACAGCCAAAGAGACCTTTTGTCACCCTTTTTCTCTAGGAGTGTAGTCATGTAAGCCTGAGGCTTTTTGTCAGTCTCGTTTGACAGCAGGCAATGACCTAAGCGTACTGTACACACCTGTACCCTCCTTTATGGTACTTTGCATTGCGTGATCTCTATGCTCAGTTGAAGTCACATTCCATAACATGTTGGAACAGAACGAACCTGAAACTGTTTTCCTGAAACCAGGGATAACTCCTCCCGACATGGCTACACCCATTCAGTCTGCACTCCTCTGTTTCAATAGGGAATGTTTTTGATGTAGTGTGTAGAACAGGGGAACAGAGGCTGCTGTCTCCATGCCTGTGTCACCCCCCCCCCCAGTCAAAAAATACGTCAGCCTCACTTTTCCAATTCCTGTTTTCTGTTTTCTGTCGCTGCCATCTTCTTTTTCCATTGCCTTGTTCAGTCCCCTCTACTGGTTCTGTCAATAAGCCAGTCATGACAATGACACATGGAATTTTTCATTACCTTTCCCCAGGGCACTGTGTAGTTCACTACCCATGCCTCTTTCCACTCCTGTTCACACCCTCTCTCTCTCGGATTCTCTCCCTCTCTATTTGTTCCTGTCCTGTTCAGACGAAGCCTGCTGTGTTCCCTAGCTGGCTGTGCTGCTGTTAAGGGAGGAGTAGAGCTGTGTAGGATTGAGTAGGACAGCGTATGACCACGTAGAACAGTCTAGGGCTGTGTGTAGGGCTCTGTTAGGGCAGTGTAGGGCACAAGGGCTGTGTAGGGCTGGCAGAGGCAGGGCTCTCCCATGGCCTGCCCGCAGTGCCCGGCGCCTGGGTCCTACACCTCGGTTATCATCCCTCTCCGGAGCAGCCTCTATAGCCTTGACGCCCTACGCTTCTACCTATGGGTGAGACCTGTGTGTGGGTTAGATCTGTGTGTGGGTTAGATCTGTGTGTGTGTGTGTGTGTGTGTGTGTGTGTGTGTGTGTGTGTGTGTGTGTGTGTGTGTGTGTGTGTGTGTGTGTGTGTGTGTGTGTGTGTGTGTGTGTGTGTGTGTGTGTGTGTGTGTGTGTGTGTGTGCGACAGACGTGCACAACGTGTCTCTGTCTGACTGACTGACTTAGCAATTGAACGGTACAGTACATTCTGCATATTGCCAAAGTGAGTGTATCGAGACAGGAATGACGTTGTGTGCATTTCACATGGCCTTATTTTACATAAGATTATATAGAGAACTGCAGTGGTGATTATAGATATTCAGTGTCTGTTCAACATGAAACGAGAGAGGGAGTTACAATGAGCTAATCACTTCCAAACGTTGTAAACACAAACTATTGTATCGAGTTTGTATTGGGTGACAACAGCCATATTAGCCCCCAGCTTCCATCTGAAGCTCCATTTACACACAGAAGCCTACACAATTACATTTTGCCATTGCTTAAAATGACTCTATTCACTCCTTGTTTCTATGGGGTAGTTCTAGTTTCATCGATACAGGTCCATGTTTTGTCTTCTACGGCAGAGCAGCATGACTCCACAGCAACAGCCACCCCGATGACAAATTCCCACATGTTTAGTCCAGCTCCTCACAACTTCCTGGCAAAAGCCTAAAATAGTATTACAGTCGCACAGTAGTAGGCTACTCATCTACACTCTATTTCCATGTCCAACAGAACATACTTGTAGCCGCACCAACTTCCCTTTCCAACACAAATCTCCTAAATGGAAAATTGAATTTGAATGCTGCCTAAATTTCACTTCTTGTTGTCTCAGATAAAGAGGCTGAAGGACTTGGAAAGGGAGAAGGACTCCCTGTGGGCCGGGCTGCAGGTTCTGGAGCAAGCCCGGCTCTGGTATCGACGCATACTGGAGGACAACAGAGCCAGGCAGGCTAACATGTGCACCAGAGCTGGGGCTAGGGCAAAGGAGTGGGGAGGAGAGGTGTGGGGAGGAGCGGTGAGTTACTACAGCGAGATGGAGACTGTTTTACACAGATAGACATAGATACAGAACTTGGCAAATTGTTCTCCATGTTGGCACCAACAGTAAAAATGAGTAGTCTAACTAGAATTTGATCTAGGAATTGTATGCCTTGGCAAGCTGAGCTATGTCTATGACTTTACAAGCGTGCAAACGTCGTTAAGCCATCCTGTTGATATTAAACATCTCACTTCTCAACACTCTGTACAGGGGGCGTCATCGTGCCTCCTGAGGTCTCAGATCCAGAGGGTGAATGGATCTCTGGGTAGTCTGATGAGTATGCCCAACGTAATCAGCTGTCCCTCCTCTCCAAAGAGGAACGGGGTGGAAGTATCAGACAGTGAGCTACGGTGGCAGAACACTGTGCTGGTACAGGTGAGAGAGAACCCCTTCAGTATCTTTATCCTTGATCTCCAACCCTGGTCTTGGAGAGCTAACGGGTGTGCTGGCGTGTTTATTTCACAGCCTAGCACTAAAGCATCCTCCTTCAGTTCTTTTGATTCATGTTGGTTGGTGGGTGGAGGAGGCCATTTTTCATATGTTTTTATTTTTGGCAGGAGGTGAGTGAGAAGAATGTTAAAATCTCCCTGTTGGAGCGGGAGAGGGACAGCCTTTTGCAAGAGCTGAGTCTGCATCTGGGTGTAGAAGTGTAGTTGTCATCCTGACTGAGTTGTTCGTACACTGCTATCAAGCCCATTTCACTGCTATTGCACATGGACACACACGTGATGAAGCACTGCCTCATAACTCTTCAACTAAAGTTCTTCAATGTCATGATTTCATTGTCTCTCACCACTGTAAATATGTTTGAAAAATAATCATTCAATATACTGTATGTACAAAGACTATGAGTGTGTTATTGTCTCTTTGTCTTGTTTAGTCCTGTGGAATGGTTTGCTGAATAACCAGACTGACATGTAGGATCATCACCTCAGGCTCGGGTCCTCACCTTCCAAACTGATATGCAAATGCCAAGTTGTCTTAGCCTAATTGTGTAGGCCTGTCTATTGGACATGTACCACCTGTGAAACACAGAGCAAAACCAAATATCCCCAGAAGGGGGCAGTAGACCCTCAGCTATGCATATGCTGCAGTTCAAAATCTACAATCAAAACATAAGCAGAGAGACAAACTATAATATTTCAATGATTGTCCAGTTATATGATAATAAAAAAAAGAGATTGAAAAGGCCATCTGTATCTCCAAGAACACTGCAATCTGATACACCAACTGCAATCTGATACACCAGATTTGTCTCTGAGCAGTAGCCAGTAGGCCGTACCCAGCCAGCACCCTGTACCCTCCTGTCTGTCACCGTTCATCACAGTTCACATTTCCACCACAAGCCTGTGAGGTTTCTGTCGATACACGTTACCGCTCCTCCGCTGGTGGTCCCGCACTGATGTTGCCTCAGCTGATAAGACTTATCTAGCCTCTCTATCACTGACACATGTCTGGCTCACACACACACACACACACACACACACACATACACACACACACACACACACACACACACACACACACACACACACACACATGCACACACACACACCCCATGAGGATAAACACACTTAGGCAGCCATGCCCTGCAGTCCATCTATTTGCACAAACACTATCAGACTAAATATCATCCCCCTTCTGGCTTTTATGGGCTATCATGAACAGGAGCATTGGGAATGTTGCTTTGGGAATACTAGTGCAGTCTACTATATGGCAGCAGCCTTATTTATCTAACGTTTTAGTACTTCGTTTTGTTTTCTTCCTACTCCTAGATGTGGACCAATAATCTTGTTGTGGGTGATCTTCATCAAATAGAGAGAATGGCGGTGTCATTGTCCCCCAGAGAGTGTTTATCCTGTACCGATACCGGCCCAGTGTCTCTGCTCATTTGTTTGGCCCAGAGAAGTCATGTTGCTGTTGTTTGTCTGTGTTTGGAATTATACATATCCCACCAAAGATTTATAGTTCTCCTGCGAAGAGAGCGAGAGAAGCATGGTACCGGGACGGACATACCCATGCACTGCACGTTTACCAAGGCACATATCATGTGCTGTCATTGGCCAAAGCTTTCAGATTATGACGACCGCCTGAAACTCACATTTGAAAAGCACCTATTGGACTGAGAGACAAGGCTTTGCTCAGTCAGCTTGGACAAGGAAAGTTGAATGCTGCTGAATTGTCACACCAACACATCAAATACAGTATGTTGCACAAAAGGTGTACATTTCTTTGGCCAAACGATACTGATAAAATCTGCTTTGCATTGGATTGCGTTCATAAATGCAACCACATCCAAACCTTTTGTAACGACAAGAAAAAAACATTAATTGCAAGTCTCTGAGCAACCAAGGAATGTGTTTGACTGTGATTAAAATCTCTGTGGGAAAAAAGAAAACATCCGTTACGGAACGTGTTTTCATATGAGTTGCTCCTGTTCCTTCTCGACAGGCTGCCACTGAACCAGCAAGGCCCTTGGGTACCAGCACTCTGCTAATTATTGGTTCTAATTCACACCGCAGAGCCAAACAACCTTTTATTGAGGATGTCACGCTTCTATGACACTGACAATCATTCTTCCTTGCCAGCATGGTTCATTGAGTATCAACTCTGCTGGTCTCCCACTTAATCTACCCTGTACCTGTTGGGATTTGTTTTCTTATTCTGTGGTTTTCCTAGAGATGTATTGATTTGAATCTATGGCTTTCCTCTTAAGGAGAATTAGGATATACGTGCACCTACTTCCCTGCAGGTCTGTAGAGGTGTGAAATGTAAACAGAGACATAGCTGGATGGCTTTCTCTCAGGTGCTGAGGGTTTTTAATGCATTCCACAGACAATTAGGATGGAGAACTTCCTACACACCCTCAGATGGCACCCTCAGATGGTCACTAGCTTTGAAGTTCTCAGGAAGTCCAAATATACTTCACAAGGGGGTCAAAATTAATTTATATCATCTCCAAGATGTATTACAGTAAAACAGTAGTGTTGTGTTTGCATCAACAAAGTCCTGTGTATTTTCTTTTCATGGCTGTGTGGCAATATCAGATAATGGATGTGTTTGTACGTCCTATTTTAATACTTGTTGTAATACGGTGTCCCAAAAGGGCACCATACAAAGAAAACAAGTGTCACCTTTCATCACTGCCAAAGACTATTCTCAAAATTAATGAAAAAGTGTCAATCATCCACACATAATAAAGTGTAATAGATGTTAACCTATTAGTCAGAGTGTAGAGTGTAAACAGACATGAGACACACACTTCCGATGGATAAGTCACTCCAGGCTCTCCTGTCCTCAAGGCATTGATGTTCGGGCCTACTCTCCCCTGGACTGAGTTCAAATGCTGAAGGGATGGATGACTCAAATCCACTTGCTTTCAGTCCATCCCATCAGTGTCAAATAGTTAAGGATTAAACTTGACTAATTCTCTCAACCCCAAAAAATCTGGAGATTTTTCTTCTCTCCAATCATCCTTTCACTGAGACACTGACACAACTGAACGTTGTGACCTGTTTTTGACCTGGGAGTGATGAGATGGCACTGTATATGTCCAATGCATTGCAAACGACGTACTGTACCTATGCAAAATATATTTGGGTTAAGGTGCCTCACACTGGTTTACAAAGGCAAACAACAATACCCTCATTCCTGGGGCTGGCCTCCGTGAGAGAAACAGTGCAACTTTTAACCTGATTTAGCATCTGATAGCAGGCTTTACAGAGTCTACGGTGTTCGTTGTCAAAATGCACTGTCTTGTGGCTTTTTGTCAAAATCAAGTGATCAACATGTTCATTGAAATGAATGATAGAGAGTACACAGCTCATGGATATAACTTTCACGTCATTTTTCTGGAACAAACCTCAACAAGGATGCAATAAAGTGAAAGGAAATACAATTTATTCGTTTTCACACAGTTCTAGAAACTCAACTCTCCACTGTCGCTGTTCTTTGACTCGCCGTCGCTGTAGCATTCTGTCATCTTTGACACGGGCGCACGGCTGCGCATCTCTCCAGCTGACATTTCAACTATCCCACCACCACTGGACACGTTGACATCTAACAGACTCTGCAAGTGTTTAATGTAGTATATTGCAGCACGAAGTGTCTCCACTTTGCTGAGTCTTTTGTCCTCGAACTCTTGGGGAAGATGCTCCCGGAGCCGTGCGTATCCCTCGTTTACGCAGCGCACCCGCTGCCGTTCCCTTTCGTTCCTTTTCCGAATGAACGCTGGCTCGAATGAATAGTCATAGACACCGATGTGCCTGTGGAATGGGAAATACGAGAGACTCCCTGCGAATCTCTGACCGTACACAGGATCCAGGTAGGTTGTTGTGTCCAGAGAAAAGGGCAGTCCACGCGTGCCCTTGTAATGCGCTATCTGGTGATCCATGGAGAGGCCGAGCGCTATGGGTCTGACATATGGCATGCGCTCAAATAATCCCTTCTTGTGGTCCGACAACTCTCTGCAAAGAAAAAAATATTTTAGAGTTGATTTATGCTGGTTATATAGGCTATTCATTATAACACAAAACTCTCAGGTTAGCCTATCATCATGGAAACTATGAAAGTCATCCCACCCATGGTTTAATTAGAAATTATAGGCTATTTCTAACTTTCATGCATCTTCATTTTCCCAACCCCCAAAGCCTTCGAAATTACAGTGTTAAATAAATGGCACAGACTCGAACATTCCCATTAATTCCACAATTGAATTCATGACCTGAGTTTACCTCGTCACAGAGTCTTCATAATCATCTCTCATCGTGCGTTATCTCCTTTCCCCGTTTATGTTTGTCTATTGAAGTATGCAGGTGAAATTGTAACCTGTTATAAAACAAGTTGTCACATCCCCATGCCCTCTGTCTGTGACAATCTCTAGTTTTTGTTGGTTATCATGCCAGGTGGGTGTGATCTTAAACTGGGCGGGGAGAAATACATATGTAACCCTTTCTCTCAAGACAAAACTACAGTGTGCTATGTATATGAGTAGACATGTATTACTGAAAAATAATTGGGGATTTACTTTTGACAGCAAAAGGATAGTGGGGCCAATGGGAGATATAACTGTCAAACAAAAGCCAAGTCTAATTTGCATATCGAATAAGCATCCAAGTAATTTAATTTAAGTTACATTTACAAAGTGGACCTGTGCAGCCTAAAAACCTTTTTGTTTGGGTCCGTGATAAAATAAAATAAACAGAGGCTTTGGCAAATGACCTCAGATCAGATGTTCATCCTGCAGCGCAGCTGCCTGCAATGCGCATGCTCAGTGTGTCACGCTGTCATGGACCCGAAGAGGAAGCCTTTTGGTATTTTAGCTTTTGTTTTCATACAATTTTAACTTACTGTATGCTCCATTTTTATATATTGCATGAATATACAACATCGCAGCATTGTCTTTGAATCGTCAACGTCAGCTATACGCTCAAATGGGGATCGTAACGTTTTTTTTTAGGTCAAATTGTTAGTTTCTCTTGATTCTCGTTAACGCTATTCTTAGCATGCTAGCTAGATAGCCAGCTAACTACATTACCAATGGTATTCATGTGTAGCGAAAAGGTGCAATATGCGGGAATCGTTCCGCCTTTACCTAATAGTTGGCCTAATTTAAGTTTGTGACAAAACAAACAATGGATCGTGTAGAGAATAATCTCCCCATGTAAATCGCTGTGAAATATATATGAATTAAATCAGAAATATTGTACTTTCTGCTGTTTGACTCGCTTTCAATGAGTGACAGATCTATAAGTCACATGTCTATGTGAATTTGGTCTGGTCGCCCAAAAAGTTCCATTTTGCAGCTACTGTATGTGAAATTGGTCAGGCCCCCCAAAAAGTTCCATATTGCTTACTTTGTTGATAGGGTCTCAGGGCAGTGGCTCTGATTTGGGACTGGAACATGCTCTATGAAAGAGATATCTTGTTATTAGCTAGCTAACTTATGCATTGTCATATTTTGCTACATGTTTTGGTGAATGTGACATGAAGCAAATTGATGATTGGTATCTGTGTCTATCCTCTCCAGCCAGCAGAATGCACACATTTCACACTATCTTGGATGAGCACACACTGCCGAAGTCAGGTATCCAACCACTTTGATAGACTTTCCACACACATTTTAATGTTTTTCTTTTGTCAGCCTCAAATGGGATATTACACAGCGTTTTCTAACACCTTAGACTTTTGTTGATTCCTCTCCAGAATGAATGACATGAACCTCAGCTCTGTTGGGATGGACCAGTTAAGTGTGCCCGCTGTGAGTGCCAGTCATCTGGGTCTACCCACCTCCCCAACACACAACCCCATCACTACACCAGGTAAAACACATTCACTTATCTGGTGAAACTACATTATATTAATTTGTTTACATATTTATGGTAATTATAGTTGTTGATACAATGGTCGATACATTAGTTTTGTCCCCCTTTACTTCAGGCATGTCTGTGGCTATACCCAGCCTGGGGCCCTCTCTTGGGTCTCTGCCCTCTGCTCTGTCGCTCATGCTGCCAATGGGTCCTCTTGGTGACCGAGGGGTCATGTGTGGCCTTCCAGAGAGGAACTACTCATTACCTCCCCCCCCCTACCCACACCTGGAGAGTAGCTACTTCAGACACATACTGCCAGGTAGGGCTGAGCACTTCTCTTCACCACGGTCTGTTATCTCCATTGTATCTCTCATGGATATCTTAAGGATTCATGGCATTACACCATGACACGTTTGCTAGTCTATATGTACATGGATTGGATATGATTTCTCTTTCTCTCTATCAAGGTATTCTGTCTTACCTGGCAGACCGGCCTCCCCCTCAGTACATTCACCCCAGCAGTCTGAACATGGACGGGACTCTCTCTGTGTCCAGCCAGAACCCCTCAGGGCTGGACCCTTACAGTGGCCCTGGAGGCCCTCTGGAACAGGGCCTGGTGTCCCTGGACTCCCGTCAGGTCAGTGGCCAGGGAGACCTCCACCAGGGTGGGGGCCACGAGGTGCAGCTGGACTCCACAGGGCTGAACATGGAGTCCCGGGTCAGCAGCCCCATGTCCCCAGACAGGATGGGAGAGGACCTGGCCAACATGGAGGGGGTGGTGGGGGCTGAGAACCAACAGCAGCTGGGAGGGAGGGGCCAGAACCACGAGGGCCTGGGAAGAGTTGAGTCCTCTGGGGGCGTGATGCCCCTGCACGGGCCTGGCCTGGAGCTTCCTGTGGGGATGGAGCCAGAGCACCTAGGGGGCCGGGTGGGGAACTCAGGGGGAGGCGGTCTGGGGGAGTCTTTACACAGCTCAGGGGAGCTGAACTCTGGGGTGGTGAGTGTGGTGCTCACCCAGTCCCAGCTGGAGCCTGTGTCCCTCCATGGTCATTCGGGTATGGGCCTAGAGCCAGTGAACGTGTCCCCCATCACGGCAGAGGTGTCCATGGGGCCAGAGAACAGCCTGTTGCTGGTCAACTCCACCCTGCAGCTGGAGGACTCCACCTCCAACAAGGAGAATATGGTCACTGCCTTCACCATCTGTGAGTAAGAGGGAAGAATGGCAGACGTTTTGTGTTTACTTGCGCTGAGTTATTACTGGGCACGGTGGCTCATTTTTGGTCTGTAAGGAACATTTTAGCTTGGTAATGTATAAAACTCTTCCAGCTTACTGTTCTGTTCTTGTCATCCATTGGAAGTCTTTGAACTTCTGATCTGTATATCTTTCTTAAATTGTTATGTTGCGTTTGTGAACAGGGTGTACGTTGTGTGAGCGCTCGTATCCCTCCGACTGCCCAGAGCACGGCCCAGTCACCTTTATCCCTGACACGCCCATCCAGAGCAGAGCCCGTCTCTCCCTTCCTCGCCCGCTCTGCCTCCGCATCTCTGTAGCTGATGAGCCTTTTGGTATGGAAACCGCTGTGGAAGATGCAAGTTCGCTTCTAATGTCCTGTTTCTAACTCCATCTGTTTTCATGTGTCCTTTCAATTTGATTGCTTATTCACTGAGTGTACAAATCATTGAGAACACCTTCCTAATATCGAGTGATTAGAACAGCCTCAATTCATCGGGGCATGGACTCTACAAGGTGTCAGGTGTTCCTCAGGGATGCTGGCCCTTGTTGACTCCAACGCTTCCCACAGTTGTTTCAAGTTGGCTTGATGTCCTTTTCTGTGGTGGACCATTCTTCATACGTTAAATTATTGAGCGTGAAAAACCCAGTAGCGTTGCCGTTGTAGACACAAACTGGTGCGCCTGGCACCGACTACCATACCCTGTTCAAAGGCAGACATCTTTTATATTGCCTATTCGCCCTCTGAATGGCACACATACACACTCCATGTCTCAATTGTCTCAAGGCTTTTAAACTCCTTCGTTAACCTGTCTCACCCTCTTCATCTACACTGGTTGAAGTGGATTTAACAAGTGGTGTCAATAAGGGATCATAGCTTTCACCTTGAGTCACCTGGCCAGTTGATGTCATGGAAAGAGCAGGTGTTCTTAATGTTTTGTACGCTCAGTGTATATTGATTTGCACATTTCCATGTGAAAGGACCCATAAGCACCAACGTGAAGTTCATAGAAGCATTTAAAATTGTGTGTCAAATGAAAGCCAAGAGTCAATATATATATTTTACATGAATGCATATATACATTTTTCAACCATGTTCCCTCCTAAAATGGTTGAATAAGCAAAGGCTTTGATTTCTGGTCAAACAGAGGGAAAGTAGGTCTTAGAAAACCTCTACCAGGAAAAAGTCTTAATAGGTATTAGAAATAGATAAAAACACAATAATGATGAAGACCCCTGCCAACTAATGTCAACACTTATATTTGGTTTTGGAGACTTTTCCCTGCCTTCTGTATGTTTAAAAAACATTTTGTGGCTTGAAATTACGTTTCCAAAAACCCGTCTCTTTTGCGATATGTTCTCATTTCTCTCCCCAATGAGGAGGGATGCCCATGAAAAAGGTAGACATATCAATTAGTTAGTGTTTTTACTGATATTTTGTTTAGGAATGATTCATTGATTAAAACAGTGGTGTACAGGAATGTATAGTTCAGTAGTGTACAGTACAGGAATGTATAGTTCAGTAGAGTACAGTACAGGAATGTATAGTTCAGTAGTGTACAGTACAGGAATGTATAGTTCAGTAGAGTACAGTACAGGAATGTATAGTTCAGTAGAGTACAGTACAGGAATGTATAGTTCAGTAGAGTACAGTACAGGAATGTATAGTTCAGTAGTTTACAGTACAGGAATGTATAGTTCAGTAGAGTACAGTACAGGAATGTATAGTTCAGTAGAGTACAGTACAGGAATGTATAGTTCAGTAGTTTACAGTACAGGAAAGTATTGTTCAGTAGTGTACAGTACAGGAATGTATAGTTCAGTAGTTTACAGTACAGGAAAGTATAGTTCAGTAGTTTACAGTACAGGAATGTATAGTTCAGTAGTGTACAGTACAGGAATGTATAGTTCAGTAGTTTACAGTACAGGAAAGTATAGTTCAGTAGAGTACGGTACAGGAAAGTATAGTTCAGTAGTGTACAGTACAGGAATGTATAGTTCAGTAGTGTACAGTACAGGAATGTATAGTTCAGTAGTGTACAGGAATGTATAGTTCAGTAGTGTACAGTACAGGAAAGTATAGTTCAGTAGTGTACAGGAATGTATAGTTCAGTAGTGTACAGGAAAGTATAGTTCAGTAGTGTACAGGAATGTATAGTTCAGTAGTGTACAGTAGAGGAAAGTATAGTTCAGTAGAGTACAGTACAGGAAAGTATAGTTCAGTAGTGTACAGGAATGTATAGTTCAGTAGTGTACAGGAATGTATAGTTCAGTAGTGTACAGGAATGTATAGTTCAGTAGTGTACAGGAATGTATAGTTCAGTAGTGTACAGGAATGTATAGTTCAGTAGAGTACAGTACAGGAAAGTATAGTTCAGTAGTGTACAGGAATGTATAGTTCAGTAGTTTACAGTACAGGAAAGTATAGTTCAGTGAACACTAGATTTGAGTACTGAACTTTACTATACTTTACTGAACTCTGTATTGAACTCTACTGTACTGTGCTCTACTCTACTCTGAGCTCGACTGTACTGTAATGTACTCTACTGTGTTTGCCACACATTTTAAGTGAAACATCTGAGTCTCAGCGTTACTCTATTCCGTTACTGTGGAATTG